>NC_057796.1:126461948-126658926 GCF_018294505.1 Triticum aestivum
CTCTACAGCATTCACTTATGGCTAATTTTTCAAGTTGGTTTTTCTGCTAAGTGAATGTGATCGGACCCTTCCCCCTCTATGCTAAACTCAACCCAATCTATTCACAAATTCTTCATGTGCGTTCTATTTGACACTCATTCAAAATCTTCACTGTGTCCTTGTCAGCTGAAGAATTTGCGAATGGAACTTAAAACTTATCTTATCCAAATTTTCGGCTTTGCCGCTCAAACTGTTCTGCATCCCACGAAATACTTATATATTCACCCACGATCTAACACGATCTCCACTTCTCAGTACGTGGGTGACACATGTCATGCGAATGAGAAGGGTCAGGGGCACGTTCGTCCAAATTCTTCGGGCGAACAGTTTTTCACCGTGGCTATAAATACCCCCTCTCCTTCCTCAGTTCCTTTACTCCGCTCGACCTCTCTCCAGCTCGAGCTTCTCAAACCCTAGCGCCGCCGCTACTTCATCGTCGCCGGTGAGGAAGAGCTTCACTGCCTCGACCTCGTCGCCATCGTACTCGCGCCGGCCGCGGAAATCTTCACTCCGCCGCCACCGTAGCCGTCTTCCTCTGCCGAGTTAGGGCATGGAAGATCTGCACAGACGAACTTCTCATCTCTAACTCATAGTTCATCGTGTTCTTCGTCCAGGGTAATTAAAAGTTACTTTTACTCCCCTCTTTGATTCAAATGATTTCTACAAAATCTTCAAAGGTGTTTATTCTTCAAATTCTTCCCACACTAAACACCTCACATGTCATCTGTTCTTGATTCATTTCTCTAAGCAATAATTTTTCTTCAAGATTCCTCAATTGTGTGGATCTTCGATCTATACAACTCTGGAACCTAAGACAAAGAACGCTTAGTGAAATTCTTCAATACTCATCTGGTCAAATTCCTCAAACTTGTTCTTTTTACAAAAACCTTCTGAGAACGCATATGACCTCTCCAAATTCCTCGCAACTATACTCTGTTCACAGGTACTCATGTCCGCTGCTGAATCACTAGGTTCTCATCAACTTAACTCATTTGCAGCGTTCCTCGAAGAAAAGTTGCATACTTCTTCAGAGAATTCAATTGTTCAAATTCCTCAACTGAAGAAAATGGCTGATGGAAAGAAGCCACAGAAAGGAGGAAAGAGGCCTGAAATCAATACTGCTTTTGAAATCCCTGATGACATATACAAGGATTACTGCACTCCTGATGAGGACAAGTTTGGAAAAGAGGACAAAAATCAGCGCAAGGTGCACATCCAGAGGATAGAAAGGAGATGGGCAAGAGAGTGGAGGGAGTACAGATATGTTACTCCCAAGTACATGAAGAAATTCACACTAAATCCTCCATGCCCAAGACCTCCGTTGGCACCTGGCCAAGAAGCGGATCCCACCAGCCTCAAGCGCGGTTAGGATTATCCTAATGAATGGGCCAAGCGCCAGGCCAAGCTGGCTAGACAAGCCAGAGAAGCGATGAGGAAATTCAATGAAGACTCTTCTGCTGCTGCTGCCGCTGAGGCCTCTGTCAAGCCGAAAAAATCCATGGCAAAGAAGCCTGCGCGTAAGCCAAGTTCTTCACCTTCAATGCCCTCAAGGCCAAGTTCCTCAGCTATGCCCTCACGACCAGAATCCTCAAAGCCCTCACGACCAATTCCTCACGCTGCTCCTGCTCCTCCAAAATCCTCAGCTCCTCCAAAGTCCTCAGCTGCTCCGACCAAATCCTCAACACCTGTGCATCTTGCCATGTGCCATAGGACTACAGGCATCTCTATTGCCTCAGGAGCTTCAGCTAGTTCATCAGCTGCACCAAATTCTTCAACGGGACCTTCTCTGCTGAAGACAAAGACCACTGCTGGACAAGGTTCTCGCCCAAGTCCTCACAAGAAGCAGGTCGCCTTCCAAGTGTCGTCTGAAGAAGACGAAGCTGATGATGAAGAACTTGCTGAAATCATCAGAGATAGGCAAGTCAGGGCCGCTAGAGCCAAGGGCACAAATGTGCCACTGCTTTTGGATCCAAAGTAGATCCTCAACTACATTGATCTCTGGCACAAGGACCCAAACACACCTATGTCTGATTTCAAGCTGACTCTTGGCCAAAATAATATGCTGACTGCCTTCATCCAAGAAGAGAAATGGAAATTTGAGAAGGCCAGGCAGATCAAGAAAGCGCAGTACAGGAAAGAGAAATTCCTGAAGAACAACGTTGTCTCTATGACAACAGATGATCTTGCGAAAATACAGTCTGAAATCAAAGTCCTCGGCGATGATTTCAATGCTTACTATGCTGATTGGCAAGGAGCCAAGGTCAGGTTTGTTAAACTGACTGAGAAGCTCACCTCCAATGTTGCAGCTCCAACGCAACAGGAAATTCCTCAGGCTGAAGCATCTGCTCAGCCGACTGAAGAACATGCCAGCACCGCTGATGACATTCAGCTTGCTGAAGAAAATGTGAGTTCCAGGGCTGATGACTGCATTCCAGCCGCTGATGAAATTGCCAGGGCATCCACTAGTGGTGCGCCTGGAGAAAATGAAGAGGTCAGGGCAACTGCATCAGTTGTGCTTGAAGAAAAACAACCACATTCCTCAGCTCCTCCCGCGCCTACTCCAACTCCAATCCTTCCATCTGCATCAGATGTGAAGAAGACCAAGGCTGCAGAGCGTGTAGCAGTGAAGAAAAGGAAGGCACCAAATTCATCGGATTCTTCAGCTCCGAAGAAGATGAAGTCTTTAACCAGCTTGTTTGCGAATCCAATTGATGATGTTCCTGTTTCCACCATGCCATCAAAGGAAATCGTCCCTTTTGATGAAGAATACGTGATCCCTAGCGGATGTGATGAAGAAAATCCTTCTGCTGCTACGTCAGAGCAGATGGATGAAGAATTGAAGTGGATGAAATCCCTTCAACTCCAGTTGTTTCCTCGCCTATGCCACAATTTACTGCTGAAGAGGCCGACGTTGAAGAAATGGAAGATGAAGATGTGGACATTGGTTGTACCACACCTGTGCTGAATGATGACTTTTGGGAAAGTCAGCACCCCAACTCTCCACTCTTCACACCATTGCAACAAATTCCTCAGTCCCCAGCAACTATAGTTCAAATGGGATCTGATGAACCTCATGCCACACTGTCTGTCCATGAAGAAATTCCAGCCATTAGTGCTGAAGAAAATTTAAATGAAGAATTGAAGACCCAGGCTGTCACTAGAGTAGAAGCTGAAATTCCTCAGCCTGAAGAACCTGAGATTGCAATTCCTGAGGTGATAATGCAATTAACTGACACTCCTCAGCCCAAGCCAAAGGATCCATTCTCAAAGAAGTAGAAATTCAAGGCTGATGATTTCTTCGGCGAGCACGTGTTCCTCACTGACTACAATCCCTACGATTCTGCTCATCTTAGAAGGAAGCGCTTCTGGACCGCCAGCCAGGCCAACTTCTATTCTTCACTGCTCTTCAACAAGGACAAAGTCTTCGATCACGAGCATATTCCTCATGTGGACATGGAATCACTGCCATGCTTCACACCTGTCCTCAGTGTGCTTCATGACACAGGCCTCCTCAACTTTTGCACAGACATAGTTGATTGGAATGAAGAACTCATTCTTCAATTCTACGCAACTTTGCACATCACAGGAGATCCTGATGATGTGATCTCCCGGGTTTTGGACTGGATGACTGAGAATACTCACTATAAGGCACCGGCCACTGAATTACTTCACGCCCTGCCCATCAGTCCTCCACCTGAAGGAGCTCGTTGCATGTACCAAGAGCCTGAGCTTACAGATCACTATATGCAAGTGCTGATGAAGCCATTGAAGCCCGGTCAAGCCTCAAGGACAAAATTCCTCGTGAAGGAATTGCAGTATGTACCAAGGACAGTCTATCGCATTCTGACGAAGACTATGAGTCCAATCAAAGGCCACGACTCATCTGATGAGGAAATTGTTGGCATCAAGAAGAATCTGGTTTTCAACATCATTCATGGTATTCCTGTCAATTATCATGATTTATTCATGAGGACTCTGGCAAATGTTGCTCTTTCACCGTTTGAGCTGAAGCCTTATGCACCGTGGATTATTAGATTCCTCAGAACAAGGTCCTCACTCAACTACAAAGCTGATTTTCAGAATCACCTCAGCTTCTCGCCCCTGATTGAAGTCCTCAAGCGGACCTATTCCTCAGCTGATGAAAAGGGCAAGGCACCAGCTGTTATTGATGAAGGCATTCATCCATTGGATGGTCAATTTCGCAAGGCTGCATCTTATTCCACCAATGATGACTCTGCCACTCATGATTCTGCTGCCCATGCCTCCAAGCCAAATCCTCAAGCTACTGCTCCTCGTGTGATGACTGACCGTGAACTTCTGCTAAGTCTTCACCAGAAGGTGGATCGAAACCATAAATGGGTTAAGCGTCAGTTTGGTTCAATTCTTCACAACATGACTGCTACACATAATGCAGTGAAGAAAAACCATTACTACCTCCATGAAGTCTTCGGTCGCACCTGGGCTGTTCTATCTCACATTTACAGCAAAGAAGATCTGAAGAACATGGGTCTCAAGGAAGATTTTGACTGGTCTGCACCTCCACCGAAGAAATACAAGAAGGTCAAGGTTCCTTCCTTGGTGGCCAGCTCCTATTCTTCATCGCGTGAAACTGATGAGCATGAAGACTTGGACGACACTGCGGCAGGCCCTACATCAACAAACGACCCCAACAACGCTGGCGCTCCTTCATCAACTTGATATTCTTCAGGGGCGTTAGTCCTCATTTTCGATCCTTTTGGTCATTCGATGACAAAGGGGGAGAAATTTGAGTTAGTCTTCAAGCGGGTCTATTATATGGGCATTTTTTTCTAAGTTACAACTCTCGTTCTTCTGATGACTTTGCTGGATCGAGTTGTAAACTTAAACTCTATGGTGGCCTGATACTTTTGTTGTTTCCTCTGCATGCTTATTCCTCGTTAATGTTATTGCACGCATGCTGAATTACATCAGTCACCATATTTCATCATGCATTTCAAATTCTTCATATACTATGTCAAATGCGTGTATGAATTATAAGATATAGGGGGACATCTCCATGATTCAACTATTCAAGTGTGCATTGCTTCAAAAGAAAATTCCTCACTATGCACATCTTCAGGGGTAGTTCTTCTATATCTTGCAACCAAATTCCTCAATATCAGTATTTATACTTCATATGTTTATCCCCGTTGAAAACTTAACCTATATTGTCATCAATCACCAAAAAGGGGGAGATTGTAAGTGCATCTAGTGCCCCTTAGTGATTTTGGTGTATTGAAGACTTATAGGTAAAGAGACTAATGTGTTTATGAGTGTACACAGGTCTATAAGTCTATGAGGAGTTTGATATTTACAGAGAAAGTTGACCCCTAAAAATGAAGTTCTTCGACTGAAGACTTTGAAAGTGAAGAAATTGGTGTGACCTTGAAGACTTGGTATTCATTCGAGGAACATGAAGCGTGAAGACTTTTGTTTTCGTAGTTTCGTTTTCTCTTTGTTGAGTCATAGGAAACACCGTACTGTTAAAGGGGGTGGAGGAAATACTAAGGAAAATTTTTCCATGTGATGCTCAACTCAAAATCCTATACCTACCAATCCCTTCGAGTGAAGCCATTGGAAATCTCATACAGTTCAGTCATATTCTTCAGTGACAGAGACGAAGTTCTTCTGGTCTCTGAGGAATTTGTTCTGACTGAGGAGTTAGGAATTCGCCAGTGCGGATTGCCTACACAGTGAGGAACCTGATAGCCCTGAGGAATTTGAACCTCAAATTTATGACCGTTGATGTGCTATGCGCCAGCTGTCCCAAAATATCTACCCACCTAACGGTCATATCATTGAAGGGCATTTATGTCTTATCATGTCAGGCTCCTCCCTAGGCTATAAATAGCCGCCCCCTACAACCACTAGCTGGTTGGCTGCTCCGAGAGAAACTGACGCTTGTCATTTGAGAGCATCCCATCCTCCGAGGACTTTGAGCAAAAATCATCAAGTGAGGAAAACCCAAACCCAAACACCTACAAACCCAAAGTGATTGAGCATCGCTGAAGAGATTGATCCTGCATGGATCCGACGCTTGTTACCTTCGAAGACTGTGCTTCTTCCAGACGGTTAGGCGTCATGGTCTAGAGCATCCAAGAGGAATTGTGGATCGCCGAGTGACTGAGTTTGTGAAGGTTCGGAAGTCACTTGAAGACTTACCATGAGTGATTGGGCGAGGTCTGTGTGACCTTAGCTCAAGGAGAATATGGTGAGGACTGTGTGTCCGGGACTGTGTGTCCTCAGGTTTAAATACCTAGCCGCTCCAACCAGATGTACAACTGAGACAGCAGTTGGAACTGGTCTACCAAATCATTGTCTTCACCAAGCTTACCGGTTCTATTTCCTCAACTCTTTCATTTCCTCATTACTGTGTTGTGTGCTTGTCATATCTGTGTTTGAAGACTTTGACTAAAGACTTTCTCAATTTCCTCAGTTCAATTTCTTCAGTTTGTTTGTCTTCATCCTGTGTTATCCTGTGTTTATGCTTTCTGTACTCTATGCTTCTCTTCATTTCATCATGATGACCATGCTTGTGTTCTGTTATGTTTACTTTTGAGTACTTATTCCGCTGCAAGTAGTTCTTCGCTAAGGAATTTCCTCACCTGCAAATTCCTCACTGAAGAATTCATAAAAATCGCCTATTCACCCCCCTCTAGTCGGTATAACACACTTTCAGTCACACCACGTGTCAGGACGGATATGTGCTGAATACGGCCTCCTATGTCCGATTACTCAATACAGCGATTTCTGGTGAAAATTGAACGTGGCGTTTTCTCTTGCATAATTAACCGATGCAAGATCGGATCAATCTCCAGTTTCCAAAACTACAAGCCAAAGTTGCGGAGTGCTTAGCGCCGGCAAGCCGGGGACTCGGGCTCCGTTTCCATCCCCAAGTCATCGTCGCGGCTTCGCTCCCTTTCCACGGAATCATCGTCCTCCAATGCTCGCGCCCGTTCTGGCCGGGTCATACCCGCGCCTGCTCTTGTCGACTTACACTTCGAGCGCCCGCTGGTTCGTACCCGCACCCCGGCCTTCCAGATTATCTCCGCCTAAGCTTCAAGCTGCCTTCCGGATTATCTCCGCTGCTCAGCTCCGTTGTATGGTCTCAGGCCATTAGCTCGAGACTTGTCGCTATGGTTTTCGTCACCTCTACGGCCTCGTCGCATTTGAGCGGACGCTGCGCTGCCCCATGCAGCGTTGCCTCTTACCAACGCGCCAGTGAGTCGCCCCGGATCAACCCACTTCCACCGTGGCCGCGGCCCGCTTCACTCTACCTCGGGCTGGCCACACTGAGCCGCCGTTTCGGGTCGCCGGGGCTGAAGCCACTTCAAAGCGCTGCTTCCTTGAGTCACCGGAGCTATGTGACCTGCCTCGTATCTGCTGCTGAGGTTGCGGCCGCGCGCTGAGCCGACCGAATATGACCGACCGCAGCTCTGCATCTGAGCCGCTGCTAAGGCTCGCCTCCATCCTCTGTTGTATGTCACCCCGGTGGCCTCACTTCTACCTCGACATCCTGAGCCTCCCGCTTGCTGGCATCTCTCCAACCCGCCTCTGCCTCGGCCTTGCTCAAAACTCCGACCTGCCATCGCAGCCGCCGAGTGGATGCCTTTGTCGCTACTATGCTCACCAGCGTGAGCCGCCGCCACAGCCGCAGTATCACTGCCGCGTGCCCGTCCCACGCAGAGACCGCCTCTACTTCTGCCCGGAACCGCCGCTCGGGCGCCACTGTCCGCCATTGAGGTGTCCCAGCCCTGAGCCGTCTACGCGCGCCCCCCGCTTTAAGTCGCCAACGGGTTGAGCCGCCGCTTTACGCCTGTCCGCGCTGCCGCAGGTTTGCTTCGCCTCCACTATAGGCCGCCGCTGCCTCAAACATAGCAGCGTTAAACCGCCATTCACTTCCAGGCCGCCATGGCCTTGTGTCGCCCCTGCCGTCGCCGAGCCGTCACCCATTTCAAACTGCAGCAGGAGAGCTGCCGTACTGCTGTGACTCGCCGCATCGCCAGCCCCGTGACGCTGAACCGCCGCTGCTGTGACTCGCTGCATCACTGGCCCCAATCAGCCGCCTCCGCCTCCGGGTTGAGCCGGCCCTATCGCCACAACTCGCCACCGGATCAAGCTGGCCCCGAGTCATTTCAGCGTGTGTCGAGCGGTCGTCAGTTTCGAGTCACGCCCCTGCTTTTAAACCATCGGCGCCGTGAGTCACCGTCACTGTTTTACCGAGTCGCCACCCTTTGTCGCTTCTGGACCATCACCGCTTCGCCGACTGCTGAGCACCTTGGGCTGGCCTGCCGCCCCGCTTTGATTCGCTTCAGACTACGTGATTACTTACAGACCCGCCGGCGTCTCAGCTCGCCTCTACTACTTCCGCTGGAAGCTACCCCCGCAGCCATTGAGTCAAGTTGGACCGGCCGCTTTTACTTCTAAACCGCCCAACGCCGTGAACCGCCAAGATGCTGCTTACGACCCGGTGCTTGACCCGCTGCGTCGCGCTTGACCCGCCATGTAGAGGATGGACCAGTCGGCTCTCCCTTGTTCCGCCTTTACCTGTTAAAAAAATTGTGGAAGCAGTAAAATTCAGATCAGTTGGAAAACCAATGACGTGAATGACTAGCTCGACGTCCCAGGAAAATATCAGGTGTTATCCATATTGTTTATTTTTTCAATGTACTTTAAATTCCTCCGAGAACAATTATCCTCCCTTTAAATATTTTTGTTCCATGTTCATGGTAGAGACGACAAGATCATCTGTCATCGAGGTACATCGGGACAATTATTCACCGCCGAGAAGCGCTTACGCTGTCGCCCTTGCGGTCTAGTCTACATCAACACACCGGAGCTGCACCCGTCTGCATGAGTTGCTTAATGAGCGCACGCAAGTTACCACTCCTGCGGCTCGGTCTATTTGAACAAATCTAGAGCAGATCATAATATATTATCAGCTTCCACCGGATTGCTCAATGAATTGGAGTACAAATTGTTGCCACTGCAGTTTGGGTAGTTTCAACAATCAGCACGGACGACCCACTGGCCGGGTTACTGACACAATTCCAATGGGATCATTTATAACCCGCCATGGTCGACTTCAACCTTCAGTGGATTCATATCATGTTATTAATGCTAAAGATATACAATGAGTGCTGCGAAGATCATGAACTCACTACCTTGCCTCTAGCTTTAACATATTACAGCGTTTCGCTGTTCAACTATATGCCGGTGTACATCACGGTCAAATATGGAGAATCTCAAGCCAACTCCTCGACTCGTCTTAAGACTCGGGGGCTACAATGATATGACTCAGCCAGTCTTGCCAGTTTCAGCAAATTCAAGTGCCCCAGGATGTTGAAGGGAAAGATAACCCGGTCCCGGAGGCTACTGTTATATTGATGAAAATTTAAAGGTCGTCAGAAAATTTCTGGCTCAAAATGAAGATTCCGGTTTAAAATCCGGTTCAAGGGAAATCGGTCTCCCACAAAGCTTTGAAGCTCTTAATATCCGGTTTAACATTCGGTTCAAGAAGAATTATCTCTCACAAAGTTCGAGTTCTCAAAAAAAATAAAGGTTGCCAAAGAGAACTTGCTGCCATGATACGCGGTTCAAACATGGGTATCCTGCCTTATGGGCTTATCTTATTGGTCACTTGGGGGCTTCCGGCTCATTGAAGCGAAGCTATGATTACCCTTTAATCCGGCTTATACGCCATTCTTACAAAACACTTGGGGGCTTGCTAGCCAGGTTAAAGGGACCAAAGAGAGTCTGTTGCAAAAGCACAACTCCAACATAGGTGCCCATTGAGCATAGCTCAGAAATATTGCTTGGGGGCCCTTTTGTTCTAAAGAACAAGAGTTGCTATAACCCTTGTGATAGGCTTAAAAGCCAGGCTTGGAAGCCAGGTGTATTCACCTAAAACCCCGGGTTATCCTGCCTTTTTAAGTAAGCCACTCCGCCCAGGTATTCCTGGAATGACCCGCCGAACGTTTGACAAGTCAATCTTATGCAGACCCTGAACTTGTCGAAGTTAAAACGAAGATTGGTTATGTGAGGTCCATCTTATAAGGTTTGTAAAATGGTTTAACTCAGTGGCCTGTGCAGCCCGTGAAAGCACTCGATTTTCGGCCTGGCAGCCCATGAAAAGTCTCGTTTCTCGTTTGTTTTTTATTTGACAATTTTTTGAGGTTTATCAAATGAGGCTTATAAAGTTTTATTATCACAATTCGCCGGTGTTTATTAACCCGGCTTGGCTTTCGACTATAAGTCGTCAGTACATGATAAGTTAATATCCGGTGTTTATTGACCCGGTCTGGTTTTTGGCTATAAGTCGCCAGTATGAGATAACATAATATCCGGTGTTTATTAACCCGACCTGGCTTTGTTCTCAAGCCGGCAATATATGGTAATTACCAGTGCTCAAATTTTGGGTTATCACCCTTATACTACACTGGCTTGGTAAACCAACAGTGTGATCAAATATCACAGGAACCGGTTTTCAAACCGGGTTATATTATTCAAATCTTTAATAGCCAACATGGCTGGATTTTTATTATGGTTATCAATAACCAGTATTATGATTGAGGTTTTCAAAGTCGCTTTAGCGCAATGGTTGTTATTTTATCAATGGATATGATTTATTCTACAATGGAAGGAATAGCCCCGGGTCGCTGCACGCTTACGACCCGGCACTTGGGGGCTACATTATTCAAGTTGAGATTGCATCAAATATGCAAGTCTCATGTCGCTGCAAGCATGCACCATGACACTTGGGGGCTAATGCAAAGTCATTTTTACTAGCCTTATTGAAGACCCGACTCATCACATCATAATGACCCGGCCCTTGGGGGCTACCAATTGCTCCTATCAACAATTCAAGGTACAC
Source organism: Triticum aestivum (assembly GCF_018294505.1). Classification (NCBI taxonomy): domain Eukaryota; kingdom Viridiplantae; phylum Streptophyta; class Magnoliopsida; order Poales; family Poaceae; genus Triticum; species Triticum aestivum. The sequence continues at coordinate 126,472,879 of NC_057796.1, forward strand.
AAGTCTTAATCCATTATATTGAAGGGTCCACTCCTCAGTTGGTAAAGCACAAAGCTCTTAACCTTGTGGACGTGGGTTCAAGCCCCATGATGGGAATTACATCATATGATGTTATTTTCAATGAAGTATATATAAAGTCCCAGCTCAGTATTATCTTACTGAGCCGGCCCTTGGAAGCTACACGTTGTTGTTAAAGTCTACATGATCAAATTTACAAAGTCCCTGCTCGTTATTGCATAATGACCCGGCCCTTGGGGTTTATACTAGTTGAAGTTTTTATGAGCATAAGGCAATTACAAGTCCCAGGTTGCTGCAAGCATGAAAACCCGGTACTTGGGGGCTACATATGTGGAATATTCAGTTTTGACTAATGACTGAGATGAACAACCTGGATTTTTTCAAGATTGCAACATTTATATTGAAGCAAGTCTTAAGCTATTACTACGCTCCCTTCTTAAGACTTGGGGGCTACAAGTGATATACATATAAGGGAGGTACGCTTTCAAAGCTGATGTTAACAAACAATTATGACCCGGTGCCATCAATATTTATAAACCGGCAAGTTTTACATCTTTAAGCCGGCTGAAAATCAGATGAGTATTTCTAGACTAATATTTATTGTTAAGCATTGGGAGCTGAATCAACTGAATTATCCTTCGTAGTATTTCTCTGTGAGAAACCAATGTCAACAAACTGAGTATGAAGCTGGCTTATTGACCCGAATTTTCTAGAAGAAGGAAATGACAAGGAGTTAAGGACAATCAGGTGCTGGCTTACAAAAGTTCTTAAACCGGACCATAATCTGTCAAAATTGTTCTTGTGTTTGTTTTACAGGATCAGTTTAACAAGGATAAATCCATATTAAACTGGGGGCTAATGTCGGGGATATACCCCGCAGTATGACCCGGCCGGAGTCATGACCCGGCTGGGACAGTTAAGTCAGATGATAACCCGGCAGATGTTAAGTCAGATGATAACCCGGCTGATGTTAACTCAGATGATAACCCGGCAGATGATAACCCGACAGACGTTAAGTCAGATGACAACCTGGTAGATGATAAGCCAGATGGTAAGTCAGATGGTAAGCCGGCAGACAGTCATAACCCAGCAGACAGATTCGCCTGGGGTTAATAAGCCTGAGAGGTTAAGAAGCCCAAGATGTTAAGAAGCCCATGAAGAGAAGTCAGAATAGTTTAAGTCTTAGTCCGAGATGGACTCTACATGTAACCCGCCCCTTCAACTTACATAAGGAGGGGCAGGGCACCCCAAGAGGGGGGAGGAATAATCTTAGGGCTAGACATAACTAGGAGAGCCAGTTTACGGCGACTCCCTCGTGATGATAATGAGACCTAGCCACAAAAAGCATGTAGGGTTGTTACCGGATGATGTTTCCCGGGGCCCGAAGCTGCCTAAACCTTTGTATTGTGTTGCGTTTCTCGATTCCGCTCAACCCCTCTCAAGCTACCACATAGATGCGTTGGCCTCACGACTAAGTCCTCACACTAGGACATCTGCCGTGACAATTCCACGACAGCTCCGGTGTGAGGATGCCTTTGCCGTAGGGCCTGGCCAGCGGTGGGAGTGGTAGGGGCGGTGAGGCCTACGTGGCAGCACAGCCAGCCACGGGTGGCAGGAGCAGGCGGCAGATCGCCGCTGCATCGGGCGGCTGGAGCAAGAAGACCAGAGGTTGAAGAATCACAACGGCCGTTGGATGGACATCGTACGGTCACTGCAGCTAGAATCGTTTATATTGACTAAGTTGACAATGCCCTTGGTACGCGTCAACTTAGTAGGCCCACAGGTCAGCCACCGAAATGGTGTGCCCCAGATGTCAGGGGGAGGAATCATGTTTTGGGCGGCTGAAGCTAGAATATCCGAGATTGAAGAAGAAGCATGACATCCGTTGGATGGACATCCAACAGACACTGCTGCTAGAACCGTGTGTTGACTATGAGTTGACAAAGCCTTGCATAGGCGTTAACTTAGTAGGCCCACAAGTGTCTGGCAGAGAACTTATAACCCATTTGCGATTTGTAAGAATGTAAAGCCAATTTTTGAATTGTAATGGAATTTACTACAGCCCATTTACAGTTTGTTAAAAGTACAGCCCATTTTCTAGCTAGGACAATGATTAATAATTTCAACCAACCGTTCAAAACAGAATTCAATAAAATTTCCCACATTTTGATGGGATCCGAAATATTTTTGTCCTGAAATTTCTAGTTAGATTAAATACAATTTGAATATAAATTTGTATTACGTAAAAATCCAACGAAACATTGCGCGCACAACAATTAATGAAATTAAAATTTTCAAAACCCAAAAGTAATATTTTATAAACTAATTACGTGTTTGGTGCATTTTTTAAAGTTACTGCCCAGTTTTTATAATTACATCCCATTTATTATTTCTTAAAGCCCATTTTCTTGTTAAGCCTAATGCATCCCTCCTAGGAAAGATTTGCAGCCCAGTGGGGCGGAGAATAACAAGTTGACCCGGATTGTGTACAACTGTCGGCCCAGTTGCATTGCTGATGTTGAAAAAAGGCCTATGTAGTACAGTACAACCTTACATGGCTACTCAGCCCACATTCAGCGACGCCGAAAAGGCCCAAACAAGGCTTCTGTACAACTTTTTGAAGTCACTGAGCTCAATTAATAACTTAAGAAAAAAGTTAGAGTACAGTGGAACCTAATAAAAATTTGTCACGAGCGAAGAAATAATTCAACGGGTCCCACTTGTGCGTGCGTGTGTGTGTGTGTGTTTGTGTGTGTGTGTGTGTGTGAGAGAGAGAGAGAGAGAGACCCATTGGTCGATGTTCGTAAATACATCTTTCAGCCATACGCATTGATGATGCTCCGTAAAAACTTATATAGTTGACAAATCATATAGAACATCATAGCACACCGAACTTGCATACAAAATTTTAACACAGGCCGCACAATCAGGGTGGAAGCAGTGGATCGCTATGGGTAGGGCTATGTTGAAACCAATGAACTCGTACATAACGGTTCATCGTCTTTATCAATGACGGGGAAATATATTGAATGTTGTGCAAAGAAAATAGACAGACAACACAATATACAAGTTCTGCTAGAACATTAAGTTGACGTACAACCCTTTCTAAAAAAGTTCAGGTAAAAAAATAGAATAGGTCACAATCAAATGTACTGGCACATCAATGCTTCACACCCATAGCTCGGATATAACTAGTACAATATCTGACAAGATTCAGTTGTTACCTCAAATTGGAGTACATCCAGGCAGCCAACCCTGCCTCTTCTCCCGAAGAAGCAGTGGCCTCCGCTGCGCGATGGAGTAGGCCCTGTGCCATCCATCGTTCCGAGCAACACGGGGAAAGTATGACGTTGACTCCTGTAATGGACATCGTCGACGGAACCGGGCACCAGCGGCGGCGGCAGGACTTCGATTGATGGATTGACCACTTCTTTGACATGCACGAACACTCGATACAGGTACATCCCTAACGTGGTCCGCGGCGGCCTTGGTGGCGACGAATAGTACAACCCCGGTTCCTGCACCGGTATCTCAACACCAATCACCTTCAGTATGGTGGACGGCTTCTTCATCCATGCCATAACCGTCAGAGCCCAGCTGTCTGGCGGAACAAACATACTTACGAGCTCACCTCCAAAGGTCGTTAATAAGCTCATTCATGGACTCGTTGTTCCAAGCACGTCGAGGCATGCCGTGGAAGGTAAGCTTTGTTAAAAACTCAAGCTCAGAGGTCGTCGAGCCCCATCCTGGGTGCCACCGATCAAAGCTCACCAGCGCGCCATCGCAGGACAAACGCCAGGAAGATTCGAACACACGACTGCAGTCGAAAGTTGTCCGGAACCTGATGAAGAAATCAGCCAGTGGCGGACAGACTTCTACGAGCAAGTCACTTATTTGGATGTCATGCGCAATGCCAAGAGCTTTGATAAGGTCGTCCGGCGAGACGGGAGGCTGGTCGCCGTTGATGGTTACCATCAGCACTTTTCAGGCAAACTGGTCATCAAGCGCCTCCATGCCACTGTTGAGCGACAGCACGCAGCGCCCGAAGGCAGGACGGACCTCAGGATCTCTGGCTTGGAGATCCGTGTTGACCGGCGACATGATAATGCACTTGAGTACAGGAAGTACAGGAGGGGGATTTGGGGGAACTGGAGTAGGAATCGAGATTCCAGAGGTGGGGGAGGGGCGGGAGATTGGGGATGAAAAGGTAACATGAATTTCAAACACGCGCCAATATGCTCACATGTCGCCTAAGAGTCCTTATTCTTTTTTTAGAGCCCACCCTTTTTTAGGATCTGTTGAGAGCCCGGCCTAAGAGTCATATTTGACCTATTTGGAATTGCGTTACTACTCGGCCCATATTCAACGACACCTCACTGGCCCAAACAAGTGTACATCATCGAAAAGACAGTGAGCTCAAACTATAACTTGAAAAAGGACATATACTCTGAACACTGGAGAATGGTGATGCCCTCATTTAGCCCACCAGCAGTTCGAGACAATAAACAGTTCTAAACAACGATATACAACATTCAAACACTGACTAGTGACTACTACTGACATAAACAGCAAGACATGATAGTTCATAAGAAGTCTTGCTACACCACCAAAACGCACCCATTTGCAGTGCTCAGACTCTCGTGATCGAGACGAGAATGACTTTCTAAATAGCGGCAACTATTACATACACTACGAAAAAAGGACACTTCCGTGATGATACATGTTTGTCACAGTAGGTCACGTTTTCTGTCATGCATGTACTTCCATGAAAAATTTATGATAGAATCAAGATAGTCATACCTATGCTGTCGTAGAAGTGTTCCATGACATTACCAAAATTATCATCACGGAAGTGTTCACTTCCATGACGATAAATGCCGTGTCATGGAAGTGCTTTCGTCAAGGGTGACCGACACGTAGCATCCAGTGTAACGGAACGCCGTTAAGCTATCGGGTCCGGTTTTGGATCCGATAACCCGTTAACAGCCCGGACCAATGGGGATTTTCCACGTGTAAAATACTCATTGGCCGGAGGAAACACGTGTTTGCTCACCGTTGGGACAGGTGTCACTCATCCAATGGGCGAGATGCGCCTATAATACGTTGACACGTGGACCGGCCCAAAAGTGGCCCATAAAGATTAAATGGGCCGGCCCAACTAAAGGCCCACAAAATTTAGCGGGCCATAATGGGCCGGCCCAACAAAGGGCCCACAAGATTTAGCGGGCCATAATGGGGCGGCCCACCTAAAGGCCCACAAGATTTTGTAGACCATAATGGGCCGACCCAGCTAAAGGCCCAACATTCTCAGTTAAGGCCCGTACGGCTAGTGTCAAATCGGCCCGTCAACGTCCCGTCCTAAACTTGTCATCATCGCGGCCCATGGTCACTTCTGGCCCGTTAACAGTCCGCTAAGAATTTGGGCCGAATTATGGCCCGGTGTGTTTCCGGCCTGTTAAAGGTCCTGCTTCATTTGGGCCCATTTATAAGCCATTAAAACTTTCGGCCCATAGACGACCGTGAAGGATATGGGTCATATTCGGCCATGTCTAACATTCGGCCTGTTAGAGGCCCGCTACAGATTTGTGCCACTTTCAGCCTGTTGTGACTTTCGGCCTATTAACGTCGGACGAAATCCATGGGCCATATGTGGCTCAACGCCACATCGGGCCTACTAACGGCCCATATAAAAATGACACTAATCAAGCCCGACCGAACTTCTGGCCTGTTAAAGGCCCGTGTAGTAGGTCGGCGCATTTACGGCATGTCTGAATTTTGGCCTGTGGACGATCTGCATTGTAAATGGGCCACCATTTCGGCCTGCCGAGACCAGTGGGTTATTTGGCACAATCAGGGCCCAACTACCTTTCGGCCTATTAAAGGCCCATGTTTTTTATGGGCTCGAGATATTTACACATGTAAACGGCCTATTATTACTGAGGGCCCAAATTATATTTAGGCCCGTTAAAGGCCCACTATGGGCACGGGCCTACCTGAAAAATATGAAAGCTTATGCTGATTTAGGCCCAAATATTTTTAGTGGGCTACATGCAAATTTCGGCCTAGAATCATTTTTAGCCCAATTGGAATGGGCCCGACGAATTTTGGCATGTTGGGCTCCTACGAAGCTTTCGGCCGAATACATTACTTAGATAAACCTACACTATACAAAAATAGCGTCGTAATTACTACAGCCTTTGGCAGCATCATAAATGTTGTATCACAACAAAATAAATTCCAACCATACAACAAAAGGCATGTTGGCATAAAGTTTACAGTCCTTGCAGATAAAAGCACCATCAGATGTATAGAAGCACAGATCATTTGACCTGAGTGCTTATGTTTCAGGCTGTAGAATCTGATGGAGCAGCACGATCTTCCCCTTTTTCTGCAATTGCTCTTGAACAACGAAGAAAATGTGAGATAGTCCGGTTTCAAAACCATTCATATCTTCACGACATTTGTCAACCACTATTTTTGTTTCTGACACAACGTGCATGAGGGATTGGACTTTTGTCTGGAGCACAGATATATCACTCTGTCTAGCCGGAAGATTTTGTTCAGTAGGCGATTTGGACGAGGTTACCTTGACAACCAACCCAGAATTACGCAGGAAGGTGCTTTTTGCACTGTTAGTGGAGAGATACTGACGCACTGCAGCAAGAGGTGACATTGTGCCTATGGTAGCCTCGTCACCTTCAGGTGGTTGTGGCTGTTCAATCATTTGTTCCATAGCTTGCTGAAAGTTTGAACTTGTAGATTAGTGTACCAGATAAGTTACTAATGAGACAAAAACAAACAAAGTAGGTTTCACGTTTATACATAACTTATTTTGGTGAACTACTGTAATACATTAGCATGTATTGTAGTGCCAACTACATAATAAAATCACTTTCGGAACATATGTCCATGTAGCATGCCTACTGTATTGTCTATTTCCTCACATTCGTTGACATCTAAGGATAAAGAGACATGGTTTAAAGTAGGATGAACATAGTATGACATCATTCATATCATGGGCAAACAGATATAAAACAAACATGCTATTCTATCATTGTGTGCGCACGTGAACATCACAACTAGATTACAGATCAAGACCAAAAGAATATCCTTCATCTCTTTTAAACCATGTAAGGTGAAATGATACATTAAGACAACTGTGTATAAAAGTGAACAGAGTAACTGACATTGGCTGCAAACCAAGCAGTTAAATGAACACATCACAGTACCAATCAGTTCAAAGGCAGGAGGAGTAAGGACTTACAACAGCGGCCTGAACTGGTGTGCTCATGCCCTTCATCTTGCTGGTGTGGCAATCCTTGAAGATTTGCACTGCATTCGGTTCAGGTTCTTTTTGGTCCGCACGGGCTTTCCTCTGTATTTGGAACAAGTCAATATAGATACGATAATATGGCACAGAAAAAAGAAGGAAGTAGCAGCTATTTACAAGAGCCTCGCAGTGTGCAATATAGCTACGAGATCATGTTGTCTGTTGGAATTTCACTTTAGAACGGTTGGTCTTGTTCTTCAAACAGTTAGCCTAGAAGAAGATACACTTGTAAGGCACATACATAAATACAAGTTCAATATGTGGTCTGATCAAATACATATACCCTACCTGATACTTTGGATCAGACCAGTGTTTAACAAGGGCTGTCCAGTCTTCATCTGTAATATATTCCACTGGAGATGTTTGGGCGATTTCATTGTTAGCCTTGCCTTCAAAGTGAGATTTTCTAAGGTGGTACCGATACTGTCGCAGAGCAGACTGAAAAACATGAGTGCATGCTTGTTTAGTTGCATCATCTTTCGGATCCAACTTGAACCTCATTAGTTGAAAAAAGAATGTGAGTCTTATTAGGAGGAAGCTAGAAAGCATGGAACAGAGCAAGATAATATTACAAATTGCGATGAATAACATTACTTACGGATAAATGGTCAAGGAAGGTGTTAAACTGGGTATTGTCTTTCTCATTCCTGTACTGGATCCACGTTGGGAGGATACGTGCATGACACCTAACGGCAATGGCTGCCTCTGATACTAACTTGGCTGACTCTGTAGCATCACGTGGCCTTTTTAAACCTGCCTCAAAATGGATCTCCATTCTTCCTCCTTTAGATTTTGTTAATCTGTCAAGCATTATCCCTGATGTCTGTTTCCGCTTGCGCCGTGGTGCTAGTTCAACAACGAATATGGAAAGTGTTAGTGCACATCAAACTGTGAGAGTACATATAAAGGAGCATGCAACTGCAACTTGACTCGGTCAGGTACCGTCTTGGTGTTGATGCTCATGAGGTTCATCTGATCTTGCCAAGTCCTGTTGTGTCAGCAGTGCTTCGGAAGTAGTGTTAGGTGTGAATGCAGCTTGGGAACTGGCCAGTTCCGGAGCAAACGAACGAGTAACTCGTTGAGATGCTGGTACAGTTGAAGCGGATGCTGCAGCTGGTGGAGCAGGTGATACTGTGTTTGTAGATTTAGCCGGTGGACTTGGACCTTCTACTGCACTATAAGTACCAGCAGAATCTCGAGGGCAGATCCTTTTCCGTTTCACCCGACGAGTAACACCATTCCCTACTATATTCTTTTCCTTGCTCTTTTTTGACTTTGCCATGTCAAGGCATACCCACAACACAAAAGAATAAAATCGCTCTTCAGAACTCATTGATGCATGATACAGACAAGCAATACTTTGATGTAAGACAACCGTATGAGGATGGAATATGTAAAAAAACAGGACGGCGTGACATATTGACAGCTACGATGTGTAAACTAAGCAGAAGGATTTTCAAGAAAATAGAAGTAATGCAAGCTAGACACCATATGAAAGATGCAACCAATATCACTCTGCCTAGTTAAAAGTGTCTTGTCATAAGTGGCATTTCGAAAAATTAGAAGCAGTACAACATAGAAATCAATGCAAGATGCAACCACTATCAAACTGCCATGTTAAAAGCGTCCAATCATGAGTGACTGATGCGGGATACACAACAGCAGTACTTTGATGTAAGAACATGGTATGATTGATAGATGCAGTGTATTCTAGACACAGAAAGGCATGTCATATGCACATGTATAACGTATAAACTCAGCAGGTGCAATTTAATCAAAATAGAAGAAATACAGGCTAGACAACATATGCAACATGAAACCAATTATCACACTGTTAACTTAGAGCAAGCACCTGCGATGGTGGAGTACGGGAGATGAACTCATCATGTAGACTTGGGACTTCAACTTCATTAGCAGTGGCAGTGGAAAATCTAGAGAGTCTCTGTTTGCGTCGGTCCGGAGGACCACCAACATCCCCTAACTTACTCTTTTCCTTCCTATTTTCTGATATTGCCTTATGAAGTCAAAACCAAAAGAAGATGAATAAAATTAGCTCTGCATAACTGGTTGATGCATGATACAAACGAACACTACTTTGATGTAAGGCAAGCGCAGGATAGGAGGATGGAATATATACAAAAAGAAGACATCATTGCATATTCAGACGTACGATAGGAGGAGGGAATATGTATGAAAAACAGTAAGCAGAAGGCATTTCAACAAAATTAGAAGAAATGAAAGCTAGGCACCATATGAACATGCAACCAATATCACTCTATCAGGTAAAAAGTGTCTCGTCGTAAGTGCCATTTCAAGAAATTAGAAGCAGTACAAGCTAGAAGACAATGCAAGATGCAACCTACATCACACTCCCAAGTTAAATGTGTCTTATGGGTAAGTGATCGTTGCAGGTATAAGTTGTAAGCTACGCAGATGCAATTCAACAAAATCAGAAGCAATACAAACTAGACATCATATGGAACACGCAACCACATATAACAGTTCCAAGTTAGAGCAAGCACCTGTGATGGTGGAGTAGGGGAGATGTGCTCATCATCTACACGTATGTTCTAGAAACAGGAACATGTGTCATATTCACAGGCATTATGTGTAAAGTAAGCAGATGCAATTCAACAAAGTTAGAAGCAATACAAGCTAGACATCATACGCAACATGCAACCACATATAATAGTGCCAAGTTAGAGCAAGCACCTGTGATGGTGGAGTAGGGGAGATGTGCTCATCATCTACACAGCTACGTTGACTGTCCAGCCTTGTGTTGTCTTGCGAATCTTGTTGGTAGGATGGCGGAGTAGAATCTGTAGAGACCCTCTGTTCGAGTTGCTCCGAAGGACCACCATCATCCACTGCCGGACTAATTTCCTTCAGCTGTATTGATTTTGCATTGTGAAGTCAAACCGATAAGAAAAAGGAATAAAATTCGCTCTTCAGAACTCATTCATGCATGATACTGACGAACACTACTCGGATGAAAGGCAAACACATGATACGAGGATGGAATATGTACGAAAAACAGGACGGCGTGACATATTCACACCTATGATGTGGTAACTAAGCAGAAGGCATTTCAACAAATTAGAAGCACTGCAAGCTAGACACCATATGAAAGGTGCAACCAATATCACTCTGCCAAGTTCAAACTGTCTGGCGTTTCAACAAATTAGAAGCAGTACATGCTAGAAATCATATGCAAGACACAACCAATATCACAGTGGCGACTTAAAGGTGCCTTATCATAAGTGACTGATGCGGGATATGCAAGAACAGTAGTCTGATGTAAGAACATGGTGTGATCAGATATAGTATGTTCTAGAAACAGGAACACGTGTCATATTCACAGGCATTATGTGTAAAGTAAGCAGATGCAATTCAACAAAGTTAGAAGCAATACAAGCTAGACATCATACGCAACATGCAACCACATATAATAGTGCCAAGTTAGAGCAAGCACCTGTGATGGTGGAGTAGGGGAGATGTGCTCATCATCTACACAGCTACGTTGACTGTCTAGCCTTGCGTTGTCTTGCGAATCTTGTTGGGAGGATGGCGGAGTAGAATCTGTAGAGACCCTCCGTTTCAGTTGCTCGGAAGGACCACCATCATCCAATGCCTTACCAATTTCCTTCCGCTTTATTGATTTTGCATTGTGAGGTCAAACCGACAAGAAAAAGGAATAAAATTCGCTCTTCAGAACTCATTCATGCATGATACTGACGAACACTACTCTGATGAAAGGCAAAGTCATGATACGAGGATGGAATATGTACGAAAAACTGGACGGCTTGACATATTCACACCTATGATGTGGTAACTAAGCAGAAGGCACTTCAACAAATTAGAAGCACTGCAAGCTAGACACCATATGGAAGGTGCAATCAATATCACTCTGCCAAGTTAAAACTGTCTCGTCATAGGTGACGTTCATCAAACTAGAAGCACTACATGCTAGAAATCATATTCAAGACGCAAACCAATATCACACTGCCAACTTAAAGGTGTCCCATCATATGTGACTAACGCAGGATACAAAAGAAGAGTAGTTTCATGTAAGAACATGGTGTGGTAGACATATATAGTATGTAGCAAAAACATGAAAGCGTGTCATATTCACACGTATCATGTGTAAGCTAAGCAGATGCAGTTTACACTAATTAGGAGCAATACAATCTAGACACCATATGCAACACCTTGGATGGTGGAGTAGGGGAGCGGAGACTTGGAACTTGTAATGCACTAGCAGTACAAGGAGAATCCGTACAGATGCTCCGTTTACGTTGCTGCAGAGGACCACCATCATCACCTTTCTTACTCTTTTCCTTCCTCTTTTTCGATTTTGCCTTGTCAAGTCAAACCCACAAGAAAAAGGAATAAAATTTGCTTTTCAGAACTCATTGATGCATGATACTGATGAGCACTACTTTCATGTAAGACAGCCACATGATGGGAGGATGGAATATGTATGAAAAACAGGACTACATGACATATTGACATGTATGACGTATAAAGTGTAAACTAAGCACAAGGTGTTTGAACTAGTTAGAAGCAATGCAAGCTATACACCATATGAAAGATGAAACCAATATCACTCTGCCAAATTAAAAGGGTGGCCTAACAAATGTATTTGACCAAATTAGAAGCAATACATCGCAACAGGCTAGAAATAATATGCAATATGCAACGAATAAAGGTGTCTCCTCGTAAGTGATTCATCGTAAGTGATTGATGCAGGATGCATAAGACAGGTAGTTTCATGTAAGAACATGGTTAACACATAGATGTAGTGTGTACCAAAAATAGGAAGGCATGTCATATTCACAGGTATAATGTGTAAACTAAGCAGATGCAATTTACCCTAATTAGAAGCATTACAAGCTAGACACCGTATGCAACATGCAACCACATATCACACTGCGAAGTTAGAGCAAGCACCTGCGATGGTGGTGTAGGGGAAGTGCGGTCTTCAAGTACAGAGCTACGTTCAATATCTTCAATTAGGCTTGCTGTTTCTTGAGAATCATGTGGAGAGGATGAAACTGCACTCTTTATAAGAGTAGCGCGTCTCATACTAACCCACGGGCGTGACTGTCTCATCATAAGCGATAGATGCAGGATACACAAGAACAGTAGTTTGATGTAAGAACATGGTGTGATAGGCAGATGTAGTATGTACCAAAAACAGGAAGGCGTGTCATATTCACATGTATAATGTGTAAGCTAAGGAGATGCAATTTAACAAATTAGGAGCAATACAAGCTAGGCACCATATGCAACATGCAACCAGATATCACACTGCCATGTTAGAGCAAGCACCTGGGGTTGTGGAGTAGGGGAGATGAGATTTGGAACTTGCACTGCAGTAGGAGTAGCAGGAGAATCTGCAGAGATCATCTGTTTCGGTTGCTCCAGAGGACCACCATCATTCCGTGCCTTCGTCCTTTTAGATTTTGCCTTGTCAAGTAAACACACAAGAAAAAGGAATGAAATTCGCACTTCCAAATTCGTTGATGCATGATACTGACGAACACAACTTTTATGTATGGCAACCACATTGTAGGAGGATGGAATATGTACGAAAAACGCTAAGCAGAAGGCATTTCAACAAATTGGAAGCAATGCAATCTAGACACCATATGAAAGATCCAACCAAAATCACTCTACCAAGTTAGATGTGTCTCATTATAAGTGGCACTTCAACAAATTAGAGGCAATACATGTTTGAAATGATATGCAAGATGCAACCAATATTACATTGTCAACTTGAAGGTGTCTCGTCAGAAGTGATTGATGAGGGATACACAAGAAAAGTAGTTTGATTAAGAACATGGTTAATACAAAGACGTAATATGTACCAAAAACAGGAACGCATGTCATATTCACAGGTATAATGTGTTAACTAAGCAGATGCAATTTACCCTAATTAGAAGCATTACAAGGTAGACACCATATGCAACATGCAACCACATATCACACTGCCAAGTAAGAGCAAGCACCTGCGATGGTGGTGTGGGGGAATTGCGGTCATCAACTAGAGAGCTACGTTGACTATCTTCATTTAGCCTTGCTGTTTCTTGAGAATCATGTGGGGAGGATGACACTGCACTCTTTAAACGAGTAGCGCGTCTCACAGTAACCCACTCGGGTGACTGTCTCGTCATAAGTGATTGATGAGGGATACAAAAGAGCATTAGTTTCATGTACAAACATGGTTAATAGACATATGTAGTATGTATCAAAAACAGGAAGGCATGTCATTATCAAAGGTATAATGTGTAAAGTAAGCTGATGCAATTTAACCAAATTGGAAGCAATACAAGCTAGACACCATATGCAACATGCAACCACATTTGAGAGCGCGAAGTTAAAGCAAGCACCTGGGATGGTTGTGTGTGGCAATTGAGATCATCAACTGTAGAGCTACGTTTACTGTCTCCATCTCCTGGCACAACACCCTTTAGAGCGCTGAGACGCTTAGTGCTTATCTCCGAATTACACTGGAGCGACTTCTGTCTTTTCTTTTTTGTATTCATCAACACTACGTCAGAGTCTGAAATACCCATGCATAAAAAAAACAGTGTGAGTATGGGTGAAGTATGTGCACAAGTAGTACAGTGTAAAGGTAGAAGATAGCAGGTCGGTGAGAAATAAATGACGGGAGACATATGATAGCTCTACAACATGTATGGCACACGAAATTACTACTCCCTCCGTCCCATAATATATAGCATTTTTGACACTAGTGTAGCATAAAAAACACTCTTATATTATGGGACGGAGGGAGTAGATTCTAGGATTTTGAAATATGAGCACAGGGATGGCTGGGAAATGCAGATGCTCCTCCAGCACACCACAAGGTGTGGTCCTATGGAAATAATAGTCGACTGAAAACAAATAGGTCAGTCCATTTTTTCTACACCGTCCGTTGTAGAAAGAACGGGCAGATCGCCTTCATCTACCTCTAGCCAGTCAGTGTTACGATCTTCCTCGAAACGCCAGCGACCACCGGCCTAGTCCCCTGCCTCTGCCCTTCCCTCGACCTCACCGCACCGTCGTGCTTGGCACCGCCCCGGCCATCGCTTCAAACCCCGCCGACCTCCAGATCGGGCGCAAGTAGCTCCTACGCCCCACACCCCTATGATAGAAACCGATGCGCCGCTTCACTGGCGAACATGCGGACTAGGTGCTCCGCGCGCCCGGGTGCTGCTTCTTTTAATTGCGGTTCGACTAACCCTGAATTGAAATCCAGGCGGGCTACTGACCTCTAGCAAAGGTGAAATAGTAAATGGGAGGAAACCTTGTGCATTTAGTATCACGAAGAAGATGTGGTATGAAGCGCTCAACTAGTTTCTTTCGTGGGATGAATACGGTGTGAACAGAGACGTAAGATTTGCACGAATAAGGGAAGAGGAGTACCTCTTTTCTGCTGGCAGTGTTGTGTCCTCCTTCTGTTTTTCCAACGATCTTCTTGTGGTTCGCTGGAAACGAGAAGTTGTGGAGGACGGTGGAGCCTTGGACGAACCCATGGCCAAGTTGTTGAGTGTGGTGCGGTGGCCGTCTGTCGGCGGCGGGGAACCAGATCCGAGGCGGCGAACGACGGCGTAGCGGGAATAGCTCCGGTGTTGTGGACGGTTGCAACAGTGGAGCGGTAGCAGGGAGGCGCAGGACAGCGTGGTCGAAGTGGTTCTGGTACGGCGCACATCGGCGTGGGCGTCGTGGAGGCAGCTCTGCCTCGGCTTCAGCTGCTAAGTCCTTGAGGGGGTTGCGGTTGCGGTTGCGTTGGACGACGACGTCGGGGTACCGGCTCCGGCGTGATGGAGGAGGGCGGCGGTGGATTGGGCGCGATGGGGTGGAGGACGGAGGAGGCTGGGGTTTCGCGGCTGGTGGAGAGGGCGTTTTGGCGCCCACAGAGTATGAATGGGGAAACGGAGGAAGGGGAAAATAAGGGTGAACAATGTTTCGGTTTGGGACGCGCTTGTTTGAAATTTGGGGGAAGTTACAAACTTTGCCCCCATCTAAAATTTCGGACATATTGCGGGTTGGGGGTAGGACAGTAATCTCAGGTGTCCCAAATGGTGGGCGGGATAGATTTCGGCCGAGCGCATGGGTGTTTACGCGCCCACGGCGTATGAATGCTTCTAGGAGGCGGTTGAGACTGGCATGTTGGTGAAGTTAGAAACCTACCCCGGTTTAGACCTTTGGACATCGGGCCGATAGGCTACACGTGCCAGAGTCAGGATAGTAATTTCCTACCACCAAACATTAGTCTCGCGCGGTTTCGGGTGACCAGAGGCTTATTTGGCGCTTCGTTCAATATTTGGGAGCAGAAGCATTAACGTTTTCGGTTCTCTTGAATTGAACTTTCAGGATTTGTCAAACTTCACAAATCTTTACTCTTGAAAGTCCTAAAACTACGATTATTTTCGAATGGATGGGGTACATTTGAATATACATTGTACATGAGTATATATTAAAAAATATGCAACTTACCTCAGTTCATGCATGGTTCCAGATATAATCTCCTTGGTTGCAAAAAAATAGTTAGACATGCGTATGAATATATAGCATGTTCAAACGCACAACAAAGATTGATGCCCCCTTTTAGATCTGATTTACAAATGCCATTATCTCGGGTTCAAATAGATGAATGCACTTCCTATGAATTCGAATCTTCGAAACCCCCTTTATGTTGAATTCAACATGTATTCTATTTCGTAGCTAGCAATTTGGAATGTATCCATGTAAGTGACAAATGTATAAAGTGCTTCACACTAACAACATGGAGTGCACTAATTAATGTTTATATATGAATTGCAAAAGCAATGCATTGCCTGTATTTCAAACCGCTCTCACTCTATGGATCGATAATATGAAATAAACACATGCACATGTTAGAATTCAATAGAGTATGGGTGTCTGATAGACCAATTTTCGTTCATACGCAAATTGCAAAATTCATGATCTCATCCAAAAATAATAATGCCATTTATATTTTAATTTAATGCGTAGAACCGCCTTTTACACGTAGATGCACTATGCCTCGGCCCGTTCTCACAAACGTGCTATATATCTCTCTATCTAACGCATAAGTGCACACACTTTATATACATCGGCATTTCTCTTTCACACATGCTCACAATCTCTCCCGGGGTGTCGGGGTGTCTCACGCACACACTCTCTCTGTATCTCTCTCTCTCTCTTTCTGACTACTATGTACCACTCTTTTCACTAATCTCAGTTGGAAAACACTATTTCTCTCACATGCATATATACACACGCACGGTCTCTACTAGCCCTCTATACGCACATATATGTGCCTACGTGTCTCCCGCACGCACATTATCTTTAGGCCTCTCTCGCACACATCCTCCCCCCCACAGACACACCTCTCTCTTAGTAGTTGGCAGATATGATTCCATCAGATCATTCGGTAGGATATCCCTGACTGTTAGGCTGGATGGTAATACGAGGCAAGGTTTTACCCAAGTTTGGACCCTTGCAGTTGAGGAAAAAGCCTACTCCTGGTACTGTATATTAGTGATAGGGGTGTGTACAAAGTACACGTGAATACCAGGCATTGTGCGTGTGTGTATACTATCGACGAACTAGCCCCCAGGATTCTATAACATACTCGTGGCCTAGGGTTACAAATCATATATAGTCGGCTTATCACCAGTGGGGATAGAGTCCTCCACGACTCTGGTAGCTTCGTGTTGTACGCCGAGTCCTCCACATGGGTCTTCGTATAATGCGTCTCGGTCCAACCTATGTGGCGCAGGATGGAACCGACCCATGAGTCCTCATGTTGACCCACCACAACTAGAAATGATGTGCCCACCCCAACTAGAAATGATGTGCCCACCACACCACACACGCAATCGGCCACTAATACATGAAAGTTAATTGCATGGTGCATCCAAAAATATTTGTTCTGCATTGTGAATGTTTATATTTTCTCCTAAAATATTAGTCACGGGAAAGAGAAACGAAGGGCATATCTCTCCTTGTCTCCACCGGACACCCCCTCTTTCTACACCACTTTCACGTACGCACACAAACTATCTCTCGGCCCTCTAAAAGTATGCATGCCCATGACACATTCACGCGTGACGGTCACTGTATTTCAAGCGAAAGCACTATACGGTCGGTGGACTTCAGAATATGCTCATTACGGTCACCGTATATATTCTCGTGGTGATCATACGGTATCTAGCTCACGATACGTCTCCGTATTTTGTTGATGACACTGACAGACATTGTATTTGATGCGTGCTCCGTATTTTGTTGACGACACTTACGGTCATTGTATTTGAAGCGAAAGCACGATATGGTCACTGGACTTCAGAATAAGCTCATCACGGTCAGCACATACATTTTGTGGTGCTAACCAACCTGTGGTTGGATGGTTAGGAGGACAGTGGTTTCTCGAGCCCACCAGGGTTAAAGTCCTGGTGCTCGCATTTATCCTGGGTTAATTTCAGTATTTTTCCGGCGATATGCGTTCAGTGGGAGGAGACGTTCCACTCGACTACGAGGCACCTATGGTGACTTCGTAAAATCTCAAGATCATATGCTGGCTCACTCTCTCGAAGGTGCTCATAGGGGTAGGGTCTGCGTGTGTGCGCTTATAGCGGTGAGTGCTTGCGCGTATATATGAGCGCTTGCGTCTGTACCGTGTTAAAAAAATACATGTCGTGATTATACGGTCACTGGCTCACCCGTACAACTCCGTATTTTGTTGATGACACAATCAATTGACCAGTCAAACATTCCACGTGGCGCAACTAGTGTTGCACCATCGGGGCGCGTAACCGTGGGGCCCACCTGTCAGCGCGTATATGAAAGAAAGAAATGGTAGTTTGAGTCTGTACTGTGTTAATAAAATACATTTTAGGGTGATCATACGGTCACTGGCTCACCATACAGCTCCGTAATTTGTTGATGACACGATCAATTGACCAGTCAAACGGTCCACATTCAGCAGCGCACATTACCATAGGGCCCACCCGTCAGCGCGTATATGAAGGACAGAAATGGTAATAAATTAGTGGTCGGTGGGGATTCGAAGTCGTGAGATCTTTGGTTGGCAGTCGCTAGTGGTGGGGGCGCGGTGATTGGGCGGTGGCGTGGGGATCGCCGGAGAAAAAGCTCAGCGCGGGGGGGCCTAGACGGATGGCCCGGGCGGCGGCGGACTGGCGGTGGGGAGTGGTTTCGGGCGGGCGGGGCGGCGTGGGCGCGGCCGGCCGGGCGGCGCGGCGGTTCGGCCGCGGTGGCTGGCGGCTCAGGGGTGGAGGTTGAAGATAAACTGCAGGCCCTTGATTTCGTATCCAACGTCTGGAAAATCTGCTGACCAGAGATGAAAAAGTCAGTCGACTGACGTGTAGCCTCACCCCGCACGTACACATGCACGCACGCAACACTCGCACGAACACACGCATGCATGCAGGCGTGCAACACTGACACGTACACATAACGAACACACGCACGCATGCAGGCGTGCAACAGTGACACGTACACATGCACTTAAGAACACACGTGCGTACGCACACATGCATGCAACACTGAAACGTACACATACACGCACACAACACTCGCACGCCTGCATGCACACCGGCGACACCGCACACGACGCAAGACACACGCTCAACCTATACGTGCATGCACCCTTTGTTAAGGACATGGATTGTTATGGGTATTAATCAATCTTATCTTTTTTTGCAAGGTTTAATCAATCTTGTCTGTGATAAGCAGAACATTGATGTTTGCAGCGGTCTTTATGAATCACAACGTATCGAACGGGCTATCAACGTATATATGAAAATTTTAAAATTCTCTTACATTATATAGTAGGCTTATCTAGATGAAATAGATGACGTCACACTCAATGAACAATCATCGGTTTATGAAATGCCCGCTTCTGACCGCCCTGGCCCACCAAAAGTTCCTCTGCCGTGCGCTGCCTGCGTTGGGTCACTGACATGCAGGCCATGTACCCAAAGAGCCCACACGTCAGTGGAAGAACGGCGCGGTGTCGTACGTCAGAGTCGAGGGCGCCACTTGATGCACGCCCGGCTGAACACGCCTCCTTGCCGCATTCAAACGCCTCCATGAAACCCGTGTGGAAGCCGAGAAACCCACTCTGGACACACGTCCGTTCATGACCGGGCCGGCATTAAACGCAACGCCGGCCGAGCTCCTCCCGTCCGCCGTCTATTTAATCTCCTATTTAAACGAGGCCAAACGCCGGCCAAGAATCGCACCCCTCCGCCGCTCCCCTATCTCCTCCTTCACCATTTTGTCCACTCTTACAATGGCTTACGAAGAGTAGTTATCCCGCATCCAAGCCGGCTGGGTGGCCCGCCGAGCCCGCCGGATACGAGCTATGCAGCTCGCTGATCCACCTCCCTCCCCTCGCCCGACGGAGCCAGTTGCCGCCTCAAGCCGGCGCGCGGTTCAGCAACTCGCCGCTCCAGGCCAGCTCGACGAGGAGCAGCGCACGGGCGTCGTCGCTGCCGTGCATGCCGCCACCTTGTACCGCGCCTCCCGTGTCTGCGACTGCGTCTCCCGTTTCTGTGGCCGAGACTCCCATGCCGGCGGCCGCGCCATGCAAGCAGAGACAGAAGCCGGGTGCGCGGAGAGCGACGAGTCGGTGGCCAGCGCCTCCGCGTCCGCCGCCATCATCGAGGAGAAGTAGAACACGGGAGGCCGCCGCCGCTTGGGTCCCATGAAGGCCACCGCGGAGGCGACGCCGGCGTACACAAGCAGGTGTCTTGCCGGATCCTTTTGTTGCGAGGACCTTCGTCGACCCCGCATGGGCTCCACGGAAGCGGAGAAGCCCCCTTCCACCATCATCTTGGGCATCAGCCAACCATATCAGTTGGGCAGCGGGGAAGCGAGCCGTCCTTCGCACTGAAGCATATACCTCCGGGGCTCCCGGCAGTCCGGTGATCGTGCTGCCGGACATGAGGAACACAAATGGATCGGCGGGCGACCATTTAGGCCAGGTATTATATACCTGTGCTGTCCAGAACTAGCACCGCTTAGTTGATTTGAATGTAATGAAATCCGTCATGTTTGTATGAAAATCCGGTATTTTATATGAATTCCGTCATTGTTTATGAGAAATATCTCCGTGTTTGCATGAATTTCGTCCGGTTGGTTGAGTTGCTGTCAGAATGTGTGCGGCTACGGTTGGATGGCGTAATATGCGGGTCGCCGGTCGGTCTGCGGCCGGCTCGGGCGGCGTGGTGGGACAAAAAAAGCACAGCTCGTGCGAGCTCGTCTCCAACGTGCGCGCTGGAGGATGCATGAGCACCCGAGCCATTCCTCGTTCATCGGTGGCAAAGGCACCGGTGGACAAAAGGGTCGCCAATATTTTGGCTACCCCGGGCAAAATCCAAACAGCCCCTCCCAGCAGATTCAAATCCCTCGTTCGCCGTGAAATTTTGCCATGTGTTGTTTTCATGGACTAGCAAGATGCCCGTGCATTGCAGGGAACATCAAGATGCATTTTTTTACAAAACACCTGTTGTGATTGACCCATGCAGGAGTAATCCCATGTGTAAAAACTAATGATATCTCGAGAATTTTATCGGAAAAATGGTATCTCGAGAATTTCATCGAAAAAATGATATCTCTACTCCTATAAAAGACTCAGTTGGTGATGATGGTGTGTCTGCCATCCGTCATTTCTGACCATTAGATCTACATCTAATGGCTGCGAGGTAAGTTGTGGCATTTTTGCAACAATAGCCCACTTCTCTGCTCCAATTTGAAGAAAACCCCTTATTATCTTGAAAGCAACCACATCCCTCCCTCGCCTCATCAAAACAACCTGAGAAATATATTTTGAGTGAAACGTAATATATTTTTAGTGGTATATATGTATATCAAAACAAGAGTGTTTTCTTTCAAGTTTGTGAACAAGTACTATTCTACTTTGGATCCGTTGCAACGCACGGGCACATTGCTAGTCTCGAGAAAGATGAGAGATAAGGTGAGGAGGAGTGGGGCGTGGTGGTGACTGGTGGTCGGACTGGGCGGAGGCATGGGGATGGACGGCGCATTATGTCTAGGTTTGTATCTCTCTCACACACACCCACGTAGGTGGGGGACGTGCACGAAGAGAAGAGGTGCACGCACGGCGCACGTACTCCCGTCTCTTTCCCAACCACACCCGCGCGGGTACACGGTGGAGCTCATTTCTGTACGAAAAGGCAGCCCACGTGGTAATTTGACACGTGTACTGGTTGTCCACTTGATGGAGGATCGTCTACCACGGGTGAACAAACAAATTGCGACTTGACGCGTTATGTTAAAAAAGAGGCAAACCATGTGGGGCCTACCTTAGAGGCAAGGTTCTATACACTCGAGATGCTCTGTACGTATTACTTTTGATGTGTCCCGTCAACTCGCAGAACGAGGAGAAGCTTGCTTACTACGCCGTCTCCCCCGCCCACGGGCGCGGTGGCTCGCAGGACGAGGTGAAGCTTGTTTAATACTACTCATTTATATTGGTTTATTGGTCCCCATTGTATATTGTGTCTAATTTTGACTACAGACTGAACTAACAAAACGTTCATGCATGTTACCAAAAATTATATCATTGACAACTATGTT
Organism: Triticum aestivum; assembly: GCF_018294505.1. Classification (NCBI taxonomy): domain Eukaryota; kingdom Viridiplantae; phylum Streptophyta; class Magnoliopsida; order Poales; family Poaceae; genus Triticum; species Triticum aestivum. Next base: position 126,494,861 of record NC_057796.1, read on the forward strand.
GAAATACGAATCCAATGATATAATTTTTGTTGACATGCATTAACATTTTGTTAGCTAAATATTTGGTAAAAATTTGGCATGAACTACAAATGTGACCTATAAACCAGGACGGAGGTAGTAGTACTACGCCTTACGCCCGCTCCCTCGCCCACGCGCGCGGTGGCTCGCAGGACGAGGAGAAAATTTTACTACTCCCTCCGTTTACTCCTCGTGCCTACCTTGGTTAGAGAGATTATCATATTGTTGGGAATATATGTCCTTTAGTAGTACTCCCTCCTTTCTATTTTATGGATCAATCCTTGGAGTAGTATATAGGAGTAGTACTACTATAGCTATTTCCTTGGAGTCCGTGGTGCAACAAGCTACCCTAGGCTATGTTACTACTCCCTCCTTTCCAGTTTATGGCTCAATTTCAAAATCTCTCTAACCAAGGTAGATGGTGAGTGGTGGAATTAATTTCGTAGTTTGCACAAGTAATGTACGCTTGTTTTTCTCAAGAAGTTATGTTTACCGAGGCATTAATTAGAACGAATGCATGCATGGCCACTAAATTTCCACGAACTTCTACATGCATTGGTGAGTTTTCTCTTGACAATGCTTGCATCGGGTCATTTAACGCACGTCAAAATCCAACATGTGATGGTACTACTACTACTAGTAGAATTGAGACTTATACAACGGAAAACTGATTTTTTTAGATGAGCCATATAAACCGGAAAGGAGGGATTAGTAAGTACTATACTACCTCCATAGTGGGTACGTACTCCGTAAAATCAGATTTTCCCTAAACTAAATCGCTCAACCTTTATTTGCTTGTTTCCTTTCCTACATCGTTGCCTCGAACAGACTATGCCAAACTCCCATGCCTGCCGCGCGGGAAAAGACCCGCCCTCGCCTTTTTTTAGTCCGGGTTTGTATCGATGGATCACGCGAAGCAGCAAAAACCAAGCTGTGTCTTGTACTCCTCCGTCGACGCTCGCTTTCATGAATTCTGTACTTCCTCTCGCCGACATGTGGGACATATAGCAACCGGGTCAATCTTTCATGCACCAACTAACAGTGCAGAACAGCAGGGGGACGCACCCCAGTCGTACCGCCCCAGTAGTAGTAATGAGCAATGATACGTCAAATCACAATGCCGCACCTTCCCAGACGGACGAATCAACCATTATTTCACACTTCGCTTCGCCATCATCTCCTTTAAGAAAACCACGTAGTATTGCTTCTGCCATTGTTCTGCCTCAAGAGGGACACGCGCATCGCCTTGGTACATCATGACACGTGGGACCGCATGACAGGCCATGCTCCCCCGCCCATCGCTCGGTAAAATCACCTCATTTTTACTACTTCCTCCGTATCGGTTTACAGGGCATGCACGTCGTTCTAGGTTGAGAATTTAACTGGCTATATATGTGATGAACATATATGTTTAGAAACTACATCCGCTTAAGAATCGAATGATATACTTTTTGTGACATAGTAACTCATATTTAGTACAGTACGAAAACTACGTGCGCGCCCTATAAACCAAGACGGAGAGGGTAGTACAGTACGTATCTTTTTAGATCAATATAGTCGGGATTCACCGAGGAGCAAAACCAAGTGGTAGGCTCCTCCCGTCGTGTTGGCGTAGCAACTCAAGCAGGGTCAGTCCGCACACGAAATGGTGACACACTTAACAGGACCCCTTTGGCCGACATGTGGCTCATCCACCGTCTTGTTCCACGTGCGATGCACCAAATTACAGTTCGGACCAGCGGTTGGACTTGGAGGCACCCCAGTCGTAGCACCACAGTAGTAGTAAATGAGCGATGAGGGGTCAAAGCACAAAGCCCCACCTTTCCCGCATTAAGCTGGACGGACGAAGCAACCATCATTTCACTCTAGGGCGCAAGAGCATAAAGAAAAGAGAAAACCAATGATGCGTGCGACAGCTACCTAGGGCACCCTAGGGTAGGGGCCTCCACTATAAATCCTTTTTTTTTTGAAAGCGCCTCCACTACAAATCCGCATCTCCCTCGTCCTCTTGAAGGAAACCGATGATGCTTGTGGCGGTAGGGTTTATAGGAGTACTACGGCGTGCGGGGCCACGTCGTAGTAAACGGGAGAGGATTGAGTTCGAGTCGACGCCTTAATATGTGTGGGCCGCTTGGTTTTACAGGAACGAGGATGCATTTTGGGTTTGGGGACCAGTGGAGATATACGTACAAACAATTGTGGACGTAGGTTCGACCGAAAGGCAATGATGTATGGGCCCCGCATTTTGATATACCCGCGGTCGCGTGAAATTTGCTACTCTGCTCAAAACTAGTAAGGTACATGCATTCAACGCATGAGATTTGGAAACCAAATTATGAATAAATACACACTATAACTAGTAAGGTAGATGTTCGTTTAGTTCTTATAGTTAATCTCATTCAAAATCAATTAGTTTTATAAAATGTTAAGATTCATGGGATTGTGCATTGTAAATCATAAAGTAAAAAACAAATAATGGTAATTCATTTAGAAAAAAAGTATGGGCAATTATGATACGGAAGATTCTAGAACAAAGGAGAAGTGCTTGTGTTTTGGGAAAGCATGCATGGCCCACATCTCTTATTGGTTGATATGTCACGAAACAAGAAACAAGGAGGGAGTCAATGTACCGTGCCAAAATGTTTTGGGATTATTTGGTTTTCGGAAGATGACTTACACACCTCAACGAAGGGAGTACAAAGAGAAAAAATGAATTGCAGTTAAAAGAGTGGCATTTCTAACAAAAATGTGAATTTGAACTACATATGTGTGCACGTGACCAGCTCATACATTGTCAATGCAAAATTTAATGCAAGAAATAACTTATGAGTAACATGCACGAATTGATGATGTGGTGCTTGCATGCATAGAGTAGAAAAAACAATGTGATTTATGACTTGCATGCATGACGTGTTCTTGTGCCATAGTTGCATGTCTAGGAAAAAAAGCTACTAGTGGGTTGTACTAGCTATTTAGGAATAGAAGATGTATACATGGAAGTTGTAGGGAAAGAGATGACATGTATATCAATTCCCATGAGTAGGGATTTGAAAAGAGATGTCATTTGGTTCACGTCATAGGAACTTCTCTATTGAATCTAGAGATGACATGTATCTCAATTCCTATGAGGAGGGATTAGAAAAGAGATGTCATTTGGTTCACATAATAGGAACTTTTCTATTGAATATACGCTAATGTTTATTTTCCTTTGAAATTATGGGAGTATAGGAATCCATTCATATGCAGCAAGTGGATCTAAAGCTATAAAAATGATATCATGTTTATTTCCTTTGAAATGTGGAGTATATGAATCTATTCCTATGAACCAATTGGCTCTAAAGGAAAAAATCCTATAAAAATCATATCATATAAAGTTCCTATGATATTCCTCCACACCAAAGGATGGTTGAAATTGCTGCAGGTGATACGGCGGTCTTTCTTTGTAGACTCCTCCTTCATCTTTATAGTTACCTCTCGAAGATGAATGAAATGATATATACTGGGTATTCTATATGTGCATTTTGGTACTCGAAAACTCGGTAAAAGTTTGTGAGGTTCGAATTTTCAATAAAGCTATATGGACTGCATTTTGGAACGGAGGGAGGAGCATACGGCACTTGCTAACACTCACGTGGAAGATTTGTGTGTAGGAGGAGTGGCTTCTTTGTTAAATGACATGGCAAAACTGACACTGTCGGATGCCGATCTAATGTTCTTACGGCGTTCGTCAGGAAACGGCTTGTGGCGAACGTTTGCCGGATAATGATTTACGGACACATGCATTGCATTGATACGTGCCCCCTCTCTCTCACGCACACACGCACCCTCATGGGTCACGACTCTCTTGAGTCCTCTCGCACCCACTGTCTATCTGCAGGTAGACGTCACACACATATGTGCTCTTCACACCCTACCCTCAGAACTTCTAAAAAACAAAAGACATCACGCACCTTTTATTTCAGCTCACACGTCACACACTTATACTATTACTCTTGTGGCGAACGTTCTTTGGGCATAGTATATTGTACTCTCACGAAAAGAAGCGGTGCACGCACGCACTAGTTCTCTCACACCCACTCGCGGGTACACGTAGGAGCGCATTTTTTTGAAGCTGGTACAACAAAATCACACCACTATATGTATAAGCAGGAGCCTTAGTGCTTGATTTACTAGGGTTCCTCTCTTTCACTCTCTCAGGCTCTCCAGATCTAAGAAAGACGTAGGTGGCCACACTCTCTCTCTCTGCTGACGGCCGGTCACAAATCCGGCTGGACCACCTCGACCGAGGCAGGGGTGTAGGTGCGTCATTCACGCTATTGTCGGCGGCGAGGGAGGAGACCAATGGCTGCCCGCGCGTCCCGATCGGCGGCCGCGCCGGCTCGGGAGGGCCTCCGACCCCTTCTTCCTCCTTGCGGTATTATGGCCAAGATGCGGCCTCCCGACGCCGTCTTTGCCACATGCCGACGACCCTCAGGTATATATTCCTTCGAAACCTGCCTTGCTCTACTGCCCCAACTCCCCACGTGGCTGCGTGTGGATCCTTTTCTGCTACCGTCGGCTGTTCCAAAGCCACCTAGACTTTTACTATTATTAGAGGTAAAGCTAGTTCATACAGTCGAATCTAAGAGTTGGTTCAAACAGGGAAGAAACTGGGAAAGTTGTAGCATGAATCTAGGACTTGGTTCTAAGAGGAAATGGGGGAAAGTAGTAGATACTGGCTACCCAACCGGTCTATTGGTTGAAAAGGCAAAGAAAGCATGGTGGATGGCGAAGGGTGGGGGAAGTGGACCTGTCTCTTGGTTGAAAAAGGAAAGAAAGTGAGGTGTGTTGGGGGACAACGCAAATGAGAATGAGTAGGTCTAGATTTCCTGTGCTCACATAGGAAAATGTCGCCGAGGAGATAAAAATGGGACAAACGCAGACATGCTGCCTGAGTGTTTGCCGCTCTCTGCAACCACATCTGCCTCACCACTTTATGCCCCTGCTGTCCCTACGCCCATATCGCTACCGTTAATGTAAAATCACATGAAGCATTAAGCAATGCCACCTAATGTCACTATATGTAATGGTCTAGTGCCGTCGATAAATTGAAGCAATGCCACCACCATTTTATGAAGTGCTTCCGTCTTGCTTTATTTCCCATGAATTGTGTTTTTGCAGTTACACTTAAATCTCACACCGCTAACATTGCTTCATCCTACTGGAACTGTACAAATTTGATTGCACATTTACTCACCATGTGCTACTCTCATGATAGTAATACTAATGCTATTGTTCTGCATGTTAATCAAGTGGCAGTGTTGATGTGATGTGATGCTACTTACTTAAGGGCACTTTCATACTATCAATCTAGTGCCAATTATAACACAATAGATGCTGATGTTAATCATACGCCACTACAAATATCTGTCACTATCTAAATAACCATATTTCGTATTTGCGCAAACAGGGATGTCTGTCTCCATATCATTTCTATCTGCGCAATCAAAAGTACACACCTCAGTTTTAATACAACTGCACAAAATGAGATGGCTATTCCTAGCTGCCGTCCTCTAACCACCAGTGTTCCAGGTACTCCTACATTGGTTCTAACTAGGTAGAATGACCAACACAATCTAAAAGAAGCTGATTCGTATGTTTTACTTCCTGATTGCAGTGCAGGGACGAGTGAAAACAACTGCATCCTAGTCCGGAATGCACTTTCTTCCAGTTCATCCATGGACCGAGGACTAGCTGGCACGACTGCACGGAGCTTTTTGGGACAGGTGCACGGACAAGAGGCATTGTGGTATGCTTATTTCTGCAAATAGCGGTACTTAAATTTAGTGGAATGCACAAGAATTTCAGCTGGTCAGTACACCACATGGTTCAGTTCAGCATTCCAGCTGAGAACACAATTATAATTGGTTATTCTGGAATGAGAGAACCTAACCTTGGATGGTGGCAACAAGAAAAAACCAGAGTGAACTCCAGGAAATTTAAGCCTGCCGGGAGGCCCTTTGCTCAGAGAAGCCTTGCTTGTTTTCCTGATTTGTAAACCTTCTCACAACTTTGTCTTTTGCTGTGAACTAGTATATGTTTGTTATGTTCTATGAATCATTGAGATGTATAAAATTGCTTAACTTATGCTTTTCAAGTTTTTTAGGAAGCCGAGTTTAATGTGAGTGTTCCACATGAACGCTGGAGCGTGTGAACGTTTGGAATTGACATTGTGGCCTCAGTTAACTGCATGAACCACTGTAACAAGATATGTAGTTGCTTATATGTCAGACAGCAGATTATTGATTGTTAGTTGGTCGATAGCCTAGTGTTGAAGCGAGCTGAGCCAATGTGTCGTGTTTTGCACAATTGCTTACAAGTGGGGTAGCACCAATAGTGTTTACAAGTACTTATGTATACCTCGGTGCACATTTCTCGAACGAGTACTCTAGTTCATCAAACACACACTGCTCGTATGATAAATCGTGACAACTTATGTCTTACCATGCCATATTCATGAAAAAACTAGTGAGGACGCATCTGTTTCGGCAACAATTACGATGGTTCTCACATGATACACTGGCACACAAAAGTAGCAGCAGCTCCCATAGACGGATTCAAACAGAGTACTAGCCCCAGGGGGCTTGATAATAGGCAAGGTTCGGATAAGTAGACACAATCCAACCTAGTATTAAACACTAGCTGGGGAAACTATTTCATGCCTCGATCTAATTTGGGCTGGACACAAGACGGACCTTTCCATGAACATCATCGAGGACGTCCGGCAGCAGCTCAATCCTGTGAACCTTCATGAAGATAACCTTGTGGACTTGCCACTCATAAACTTGTTTGTGGAGTCGTGCCACATCATCTTCCTGCGTAAGCTTGACAAGAATAGTATGCCTCACAAACGAAGTGTTAGCTTTGAACTTCTTGTGCTTCAGTACACCCTGGACAACACGCCTGACAACAGTGAGGCTGGAATACATCTCAACATCGGTATAAGCGCAAATGGCTTTCTGGATCCAACAGCCTAAGAACTCTATTTTCCCAGTGCGTATATTCAGGTCATCCACCTCATAGCGAGTGACATGTACAACCACACAATCCTTGTCCGCGTCAAGGCTCTAAGTGAAACAGAAACAAATTCTGAATTACTTTCCAGTATAAGAAATACAAGTTATTTAAACCACTATGTATAGCATGGCATCGAAGCTAATAAAATTTTGCATTATTCATCACCACATACTTAGATGAAAAACCACAATCGAGATCGGCAAAGAAGAAAATCACCTTGGGCAGCTCAGCGGGGGGGGGGGACACATCCTCGAAGGTGGAAAACTGCTCCTGCAGTGCCAAGGGGGCTGTAACCTCAAACGGGGCGTTGACCATCTTAGTAGTGGCCGTGAGCGTATCTGGGGTCGGCTCGGTGGCTGCCTCCATCTTCTTGGAGCTCTCTGTCTCGTGGGGATCAGCCTCCCGTGTCTGCTCCAATATCGGCAGATCTTTGCCTGGTTCTCCTTGGTCCATCATGAAACTGACGAATACTAAGAGACCACTGAAAGGAAAACACAATCGCAATGACAATGAAACAAAAAAGAGAGTGAGGATCGGTTACTACTTTGCAAAAGTCCTTTTTTTCTCTGAACGAAAATATACCAATATCATGGATCCGCTTACCTTCCCTTCGTTGGGAGAGAAGAACAGTTGCAGATGCGAGTGTTGGCTTTCTTGAAGACGGTGAGGGAGAAGGGGATTCAGCCAAGAGTGAAATGATGGTTGCTTCATCCGTCAAACTTAGACTGCGGGGATGTGGGGTTTTGTGATACGACGACTCGCTACTGCCGCACTACGACCGGGGTGACTCTCCGCCTGCATACTGCCTTCTAATTTGGTGGATGGCATTTGGGCCCGCGCGCGGCATGGCCCACATGTCGGTGAACAAAAGTAAAACGACATTCAGTAGAGGAAGATGTTTCAATGACCAGAGGAGCCAGGAGCAGTAGTGTATCCACTGTACTAGTAGTAATTGTTTTTCTGGTAGCTGTAGAGTGTCTCCACTGTACTAGTAGTAATTGTTTCTCTGGGCCCAAGACAAAACAGCCCATCCACCCTAGTAAATAATAAAATCAATTCAAAAGCCCATATATTTACTTAATGAGAGGCGTTACCCTCACCCAGCACACCGCCCCCCAAAAAAACATGGGTGCTCTTCTTCCTCCTCACTCCCACCCACCTCACGTCAGCTCGCTCCACTCGTACCCCCAAATTCCTCACCTCACTCCTATAGAAAACCCCAGCTCCCCTTCTTCCTCACTACTACAGAAAAATCTCAGCTCCCCTTCTTCTTCACTCGCACTACAACTAGGCTCATCATTCGTTACTCTGCTCAAATCCGTGAGCGCGACGCGATGCCCTCGAGGAAAATGGAGTCGGCTGACCCCAGAGCCAAGAAGATGAGGCTCCCGGCAGCGGCGACGCCTGTTGTAGATCCCGCACCCGGTAGCGCGGGGAGAAGCGGCGACCCCGCCCCCACCGGATCCCAGGAACCCGTAGAATCTCGGGTGGACCGCATCAGCGATCTCCCGGACGCCGTCCTTGGGGAGATCATCTTGCTTCTCCCCACCAAGGATTGCCGCCGCTCCCAAGTCCTCTCAATTCGGTGGCACCCTCTATGGCGCGCCGTGCCCCTTAATCTCGACTGTCGTCATCTATCTATCTTCAATGATTTTGAAATCCCCAGAGTCATCATCTCCTCCCACCAGGGCTCCATTCAAAGCATCTACATTTCGTCATGCTACCTGAGCAAGCATACCATGCCCTGCATGATGGACGCCTGGCTGAAATCCCCTGAATTCACAGAACTACAGCTGCTTGAGTTCTACTATTCCCCTGGAAATCACCTACCAGATACCGAACGCCATCTACCTGTGCCCTCAGCACCGATGTCCATCTCGCGGTTTTCCTCCTCTCTCTCCACACTGCCACCTTTGCGCTGTGCTACCTACCAGACAATCTGGTACTAAACCTTCGACTCCCATTTCTCAAGAAACTTTCACTTGTGCGGGTTCGTATATCGGAGGCCTCATTGCACAGCATCATCCACTCCAGTTTCCCTGCCCTGGAGTGCTTGGTGCTTGTTTTCACAGTTAGAATCGGTTGTCTCCAAATAAAGTCGCCTAACCTTGTAAGAATTGGAATTTCTTTTGACGGAAGGCAACTCATCATCCAAGATGCCCCTTCACTTCAAAGGTTGATCCTTGATTCTAGTTATTCACCATCGCAAATAACCATCTTCTCTGCGCCGAAACTGGAGACCTTGGGTGTAATACATGATCTCTATGCCCATTTCAAGATGGTGTTTGGCTCCACGGTTCTTCAGGTACTTTATATTATCATCTACACTTGTAACCATAAGCTGCATTTTAAATTTCTACGCATAAGTTATATATCATCTAGGAGTACACATTTTGTACTAATATTATGTTCTATCACTACTGGAATCTGGCATTTTGCCGTCTGCCTCCTCTTTGCGGTCTGCCAGCTGACGGCAAAGAAAGGGCTGATGGCAAAAATGCTATTTGTCGTCAGCCAACTCTTTGCCGCCCGCCAGCAGACGGCATAGAATCTTTGCCGTCCGATAGCGGACGGCAAAGAATGAGGGTGGCCCACTACCGAGAACCACCTAACGGACACTTTCTTTGCCGTCCGCTAGCAGACGGCAAAGAAAGTGGCCAAGCTAACGTCCGTTAGCTAGCATCTTTGCCGTCTGCTGGCGGACGGCAAAGAACCGTGCCCTAACTAAAATCCATCGACGCCCGCCCGCGCCCCATCTCTCTGTCCCCTCTCTCTCTCTCTCCGCCCGCGCCTGAGCCGCCGTTGCCCCGCTCCCCCGCCCCCGTGCCGCCGCCGCCCCAGCAGCCCCGGTGACCCCCTTCCCCGCCCCGCGCCATCCCCGTCGTCGCGCCGCGCCGCCCCGTGCCTGAGCCGCCGCTCCCCCATGCCACCCACGTCGCCGCGGCACCCCCTCCTCCATCCTGGCGGCCCCGGCGCCCCTCTGCAACACCATCGCGGCCGCTCCGCCGCTCCGGTGCCCCCTCCTCCACCCGGCGGCCCCGGCCCCCCTCTGCTCCACCACCGCGGCCGCCCTGCCGCTCCGATGCCCCCTCCTCCACTCGGCCGCCCCGGCACCCCTGTCCTCCACCACCACGGCCGCCCCACCCCTACGGCGCCCTCTCCCGGTGAGACCTCTTGTATTTTTTTCTGTTTTTGTTTCTGTATTTTAAGTTTAATTTAGGTTTACTTTAGGTTTGGTTTAGTTTAGGTTTACTTTAGTTTAGGTTTAGAGCAGAGAGCCTTATATTGCAGTGCAAGATTTGATTATGATAGCTCATCCAGACTTGGAAGTTCTTAGGGTCCGTGCGAATAGAACCTGATAGCTTGCTGATACACACCAATAGCTCAAGATGCGTATCCTGCTACTGAAATGCGGTGCTGGTGCACTGATGTGAAGCATGGTGTATAATCCAGCTGCTGATCACACCTGAGTATGCAGTGTTACTTTTTTCAGGAGATAGCATCTCAGTGATATTAATATAACTAGATAAGTTCCCTATAATATGATAATTCTGCCCCCTACAAGAACAACACATAATAAAACATTTTTAAAAATATTGAAATAATTAAGCATGAACCTGTTGAAGTAATCAGCATCACTCGAATTAGTTTAATTTGAGAAAACAACAAGGCACGCATATTGCTTATGGAATCTTTCATAAGAGGCAACCTATACCCGTCTTTTTCTTTTCTTTTTTGCGGAAAGGCAAACTATATATTCAGCAAGCTGAAGGAAAGTCTAGCGTGTCTTTCTCACTAGCATAGGCATGAAAGCATAATCTCAATCTAAACAGGAGGCCGTGTTGATCGGAGTGACTGCGACGGTCACAGTCCTGGCAAGTGGCAACATCATTGTTGAGGTGTGTGTGCCTCAAACTCGTATGTTAGTTGCGTCTCCTGTGATCATAGTTGAGCAAGTATAAGATTGCAGTATGGTTATAATGTCTTACTTCAGCTTGCATTTACATACCTTTTCTGTAATAGGATCCTATGGTAATGTGATGTGGTACTTATTCTGATTTGCATACAAAGTAAATTGATTTTAGGACACTACCCTTAGTTTGTGATTTGAGGTATGTTTGTTTGCTTGGTGTGTGGCACCTAGAGCCACCTAAAATATGGTGCACCTATGATTGTTGCCACAAGTATTCCAATGTGATCACAACACAAGGAACTTTAGGTTTAGTTTTGGTTAAGAAGAAAGAAGAAAGATGAAAAAAATAAGAAGAAGAAGATAAAGAGTTGGAAGAAGAAGTGTATTTTTCCCTATTTTTAGATTACTATGCTCTTTTTTTTCAACATTTTCAGTTTTCTTTCACATCTAAAGAAATTCGTAGTTTTGAAGGGTGCCAATTGCGATTGCCAACTAACCTACCAAATTAATTAAGTGTTGTTGATGTTGTTCAGCACAGGTGCATTGCTTTTTTTTCTTAGTTTTCTTTCATGTCTAGAAACTTGGCTCTATGTTTATAGATATGCTTCTAGCTAGATACTAATTGGTCGCTTCTGCTGCTTATTAGAGATAGGGGGAGGCCGTCACCGCAGGCTCCACTCTGCCACACCGGAGTACGAGTTGGATGCTTTCGAGTTCTTCAGTATCATACTTGGGACATCCTCCAAGAGGCAGGTATATAAAAGGAGAGATCTCCCCTTCACCCATCTCATTATGATAACTCCGTTGTTTGCTACATCACTCCTTATCCCAAACTGCAGAGGCTGCCTGACACTTTTATGACGATGCTGGACGGCCATCGGCCAAAGAATATGAAGCTGCGACAGGCCGGCAGCGGGCTTCGTAGGCTTTGGGATGTGGAGTTGGTGATTAGGTATGGCCACATGTACCTGTGTCGTGGCTGGGAGCAGTTCTACCGTGCCTACGACCTGCGGCACGGGTACTTCCTTCTCTTTAGGTACGACGGCGACGCCATGCTCACCATGAAGGTGTTCAACACGACTATGTGTCGCATGCGCTACCAAGACGACGATGATGCCAGTACGTTCTGCCTCTTCTTCCTCTACATTTTGCTTTATCTCACATCGATTGTTAACGCTCATTGTTGCATTTGGTCAGGCAATGGGAGCAGCAGCAGCGACTCTGGCTACAGCCAAAGCAGCAGCGACCCTGGCTGCAGCAAAAGCAGCAGCGAGGATGATCCAGAATGGAGTGGGGAAGAAGAGGAGCAGAGTGGGGATGAGGAGGTGGAGGCTGGCGATGGGCAACAGATGGTGGTGGTTGAGGATGACGTAGCGATGGTGGTGGCTGACGATGGACAAGAGATGGTGGTGGCTGAGGATGACCTAGCGATGGTGCTGCCTGAAGATGGCCTCGCGATGGTGCTGGTGCCTGACAATGACCTCGCGATGGTGGTGGCGCCGGCAATCCCACAGCCGGGCGACATGACCATGCCAATTGTGGTAGAAGACTACATCCCACTGCCTCCACCACCTCGCCGCTCTTGGCGCATCAGGATGAGGAAGGAGAAGGAGAAGAAGAATGAGGAGTGAACTATGTCAGGTATGTCAGATCTCCAGAATGATCTATATATACTTAGCTTTGTTTCCTTTGAAATGACATAAGTTAGCTCTAATATGCTAAGTTATCTCTAATATGCTTAGTTTCCTAGGTTTGCTCAATAATGACATACACTTGGCTTACTTGTGTAAAAAATTGGCATAATTATGCTTAGTTAACTCAAAAATGGCATAATTAGTTAAGTTAGCTCCAAAATGACCCATTTAACCTAGGTTAGCTCCAAAATGACCAAGTTTACCTAGGTTAGCTCCAATATGATCCATTTTAGCTAGGTTAGCTCCAAAATGACCAAGTTTACCTAGGTTAGCTCCAATATGATCCATTTTTGCTAGGTTAGCTCCAAAATGACCTAGTTTACCTAGGTTAGCTCCAAAATGACCAAGTTTACCTAGGTTAGCTCCAAAATGACCTAGTTTACCTATGTTAGCTACAAAATGACCAAGTTTACCTAGGTTAGCTCCAAAATGACCTACTTTACCTAGGTTAGCTCCAAAATGACCAAGATGGAATAATATGCTTAGTTCACTCAAAGATGGCATAATTAGCTAGGTTAGCTCCATTTTACCTAAGTATGCTTACTTCTTATTCCAGTCTTCTTCTTATTCTTCATTTTCTTCTTCTTCTTCTAACTTTCTTGTTTCCCATTTTGTAGATCTCATTTAATTCACGGAAGCTTGCATGGATGGAGTGCTTCTTTTCCCTTTCTGCTTTTATTTTGTATCGATGAACTTGCATGCATGGAACTTGTTATACAGATGGATGGATAACGATGTTGGATAAACAATGTGAAACTTTTGTAATATGTGTGGATGGAACTATGTGTTGGTTATGTATGTATACATGATGAAACTTGTGTGTTGGATATGTCTTTTGTGAAATTTGTGTGTTGAAATTTGTGCGTTGAAACTTGTGTGGTCAAATTGAATGAATTTAAGAAAAAACACAAAAACAGGGGCTATACAGGATCTTTGCCGTCCGCTGGCCGACGGCAAAGATGCCACGTGGCAGCTCCCTGTACAACCTGGGGGCTGTCCTATTTGGTTACTTTGTTGTCCGCTGGCTGACGGCAAAGGTGCAATGGTCTTTGCCATCCGCCAGTTGACGGCAAAGCTAACCGTTAGCTCCCTAACGGCCAGACGTTGTCACGTGTGCCGTCCAGGACCTTTGCCGTCAGTCGGCTGACGGCAAAGACCGTTTCATCTTTGTTGTCCGCCAGCTGATGACAAAGAAGCCTTTGTCGTAGCCTATTCAGCCGGACCGGTTGCCGTCAGCTAGCGGACGGCAAAGAACTTTGCTGTCCGCCATGTATGCCTTTTCCGTCCGCCATGGCGGACGGCAAAGTGCCTGATTCTTGTAGTGTATGCTCAATGAAGAGTTTCTCAATGGATAGCCTATCAATGGTGCTGGATTCTGTCAAGATCTTATATATCCAAATGAATAATTTTGATCTGAACAAGATTATTGCCTTGCGGCAATGCTTTCCATGTCTGGAGAAGTTGTATATAAAGGTGATAGTTTCACGCACATTGGAAGCCCGCATATAGTGTACTAGAATTAACCGTTCAGCTGTTGCTCCTTCCACATTCTTTTTTTAGACCTTAACTGTTTTCAATCTTCATGTCTATTTAGGCAACAGGACAGGGTAAGAAAGTTATAACCAATCCGTGGATTCGTAAGCACCGGGATTTTCTCACTTCTCATGACATTCGATTGAAGACAATAACGCTAGAACGATATGTAGCCAACCATGCAAACACTAGATCTATCACATTCTTCCTGCTGAATGCGAGGTTACTATTGTCCATCAGGCTTAAGTTTATCAGCAGCATGGTTTTGATGGATGGGTATGTCGAAGAGCAAAAAAAGGAGTTTCAGGTGGGCAAAAGAGCTTCTGAACATGCTGGGCTTCTATTTACAACATATTGTGGTCATAATCCAGTAAATTTTATGACCCAGGATGTTCATTCTATGTACCTGACCGATCCATTTGACTGTGACTGCCGAAAACAGTGCTGGAGTTAGATGTTGTTGCCCTTTTCAACCTGGGTTTTGTCTAAACCTGATGAACAATTAACCCTCATGCTTTTGTACAGTTTGTAAGCTGGAGTTAGATGTTCTTGCCCTTTTCAACTCGGTTGTGACTGTCATATTTTCTTTGAAACAAGGCAAATGGCTTGCCATTCGTTTAATTAAGAGTGAAATATTGTAACAAATCCCAACCAAGGGAAATAACATCACTCTCGCCTGCTGCTTGAGCTCACTGTGCATTACAGAAGCCAAGTGATTAGCCCCCACCAGCACCCACAAACTTATTTCAAACTAGCACACCAAATGGGCTGTAAATTTTCATAGGAAAGGCTGCATGACCGTGACAGATTTGGATTCTGACATTTGGGACCCACGAGGAAATAGCCTTTCCAAGGTGGTGTCGACTTACTAGCTAGTCAACAAACGTTTCTGCTAGCCAGCCATTGGATTGACATCCAACATCTGTCGTTCCAACATCTGTCGTGTATCTTCTATCTCTGGTCTTCTTCCTCCAGCCGCCCAAACCAAACCACCCCGTCAGCTCCGCCTACTTCCGCCTCCCATGGCTGGCTGCGCCTCCGCCGCCCTACTGTACCCTCCAATGTTGGCCAGTCCCTCCCTCTATCCCCCCACACGTCCTGTTATTCTCCGGCGACGTCAGCCCCAACACGCACCCGCACCCGAACCAGTCAACCCTCGTACTCCCCTCCGCCTGCGACTGGACCGGCGCATCTTCCACGTCTCCTTTTTGTTCCATCCAAGGCCTCACCATCGTCCTCGGCCTTGGTTCGCTCGCCGTGCGCGGTGCGCCGCCCTCTTGCGTTGTCAACGCCGTCAACAACCGAGAGGAACAAGGATGTGACTGTACATGGAGAGTATGACAGCAGGGACCCACCAACGTCATGGCAGTACGCAAGCAAGTGCTTCGTTATTACAAAGCCCCCAAAAATGGTTCCTCCTAATGGTTGGACATCTGGGGCTCACGCCATTGTTAATGTAGTCAATAAATGAGAGAATTACAGAACGAGCGGCTGACACCAGGGACCCAGCAGGTCACGCAGTTGTTATTTACTTTTTTTGAGGAACAAGCAGTTGTTATTTATACTAGTTTTGGCGACGGATCAGGGTAACAACGAGGCTGTGCGTGGGCTGTGGGCCGTCTAGCCAGGGTTTTATTTATGTTTACCACATCATGAGCCCAGTTGAGTTTTCTTCTTGCTGAAAATGGCTAGCCTAGTTCTATTTTTTTAAGAAATACCAAAACGAGGCCTACTTGCTTTATCAGCCCTGCTGGGCTGCAAATCATTCAAGACGAGGAGAGAGTTTCATTCGGTTTGCCCAGAAATGGGCTCTACATTTTTAAAACACATCAAACTGGGAATTAGTTTCATTTTTTAATTACAAGATTTTAAATTCCATTGATTTTTATGCCTGGACAATTATTTGGCTTTTATATTTATATAAATTATTTTTCAAAATAGTTTGAATGTGACTCGATATTTCGGGATTAAAAATAGCTGACCGCACCAAATATGCAAATTTTTGCATAATTTTTAACCGTGGCCGCAATATGGGGTGTAATGCTAACAAAAAGAAGATGGGCTCCAAAAAAATTCTTAAGAATTGGCAAATGGGCTGTAAATTATTAGAAATAATGGCAGATGGGATGTATGCTGTTTTCCACAGATTTGAGGCTAACTTGTGTTCCTACTACAGGTTGACGCGTATGCTTTCCTAAAAAATAAGGTTGACGCACACGCAACACTGTGTCAACTTAGTCAACACACGAGAGAAGTGACTGTTGGATGTCCATCCAACGACCGTTGTGCTTCTTCAATCTCTGCTCTTCCTACTCCAGCCGCTCAAACAAGCACCGGCGGGACTGCCTGCTCCCTCCTCCCGCGGCCGTCTATGCTGCCGCACAGGCCTCACCGCCCCATCGTTCTCCCATCGCTGGCCTAGCCATCCCTCTACTCACCCACACCTGCTGTTATTCTCCGGCGACGACAGACGAACCAGTAAACCCTCACACTCCCCTACGCATGGGAAACAACTGTCGAGTTTTCCCTGGCTCTGTGTCGTTCCCTTCCTAGGCCTCGCCGTCGTCCACCACCCTGGTGCTCTCGGCGCGGCGTGGTCAACGTGGTCAACGAACGACATGCATCAGAAGTGGATTTTACGTGGAGAGGCTGACAGCTGGGTCCACAGCCGCACGCAAGGAAATGCCTCCTTATTACGCACAAAATAATGATTCCTCCACCTGACAGCTGGGACCCACTACAAGGGCCTCTGTATTTCACAAAAAAAAGTTCCCCCGCTGACAGGTCGGACCCATCAGCTATATCTTCGGACGCAAGGAAGTGCCTCGTCATTACGCAAAAAAATGAATACCCCCTGCTAGCTGGGACCCACCATAGTGGGAGGCTGACTTGTGGGCCTACTAAGATGACGGGGACGGAGGCCTTTGTCAACTTAGTCAATATGAGTGATTCTAGCTCCAGTGACCGTACGATGTCCATCCAACGGCCGTAGTGCTTCTTCAACCTCTAGTCTTCTTGATCCAGCTGCCCAAATAAGCGTCGGCTATGCCGTCTGCTCCTGCCTCCCGTGTCCGGCTATGCTTCCACCGCTGGCCATGCCATCCCTCTATACTCACCCACACCTCCTGTTATTCTCCGGCGACGGCAGCCTCACATCGCAGCCGAAGCAGTCAACCCACGTACTCCCCTCCGCGTGGGCATCCACTGTCGCGTCTTCCCCGGCTCCGCGTCGTCCCCTTCCTAGGCCTCGCCGTCGTCCACCGCCCTAGAGCTCTCGGCGCGGCGTGGTCAATGTGGTCAACGAATGACTTCCATAGGAAGAGTACTGTACATGGAGAGGCTGACAGCTGGGTCCACGGCCGCAGCAAGGAAATGCCTCCTTATTACGTGCAAAATAATGATTCCTCCACCTGACAGCAGGGACCCACCGGACGGGCCACCGTATTTCACAAAAAAATATGTTTCCCCCCTAAATGTTGGGACCCATCAGCTACATCTTCACACGCAAGGAAGTGTGTCCATATTACAGGCAAAAAAATGATTCGCCCCCTGACTGCTGGGACCCACCAGCTACATCTTCGCACGCAAGGAAGTGCCTGATAGTCGGGACCCACCCGTTCGAAGCCTATGTACGGTTGTCATTCTGGTTGCGAACGTGTACGTACATACTGGTCGATCAGTCTGTCTGCAGGCTGCAGTGATGAACCATGGCCATGTAAGGAAGGGCATGTGTGGTAGTAGAGGCACGCACGTGTGGTAGTAGAGGCGCGCAAGTAGCATGTACACGTACGTATAGCGGCCAGGGTGCAAGAAAGTAAATACGGCCACGTACGTACATACGGGTGGGGTCTCGAATGCCTACTCACGCATACGTATGGCCAGGGCTCATGTACATGGCTGTGGCTGGGTCGGAACGCAGAAACTGCGTCGTCATCGTGTTCATGGGGAGGCAACGGAATGCGTCGTGTTCATCGGGAGGCAACGGAACACGTGCTGTTCATCGGGAGCCAACCGGCTTGGACGGAACAGCCGATGGAAACGAGGCCTGGCGTACCGCAAAACGGAGGAAACGGCCTTGTGTTCGACCGGCCACGGTGGAAACGGGATCCTGTGCATCGGGAAGGGTCTGGCATACTGCAAAACGGAGGAAACGGACCTCCTACGGTGGAAATGGGGTCCTGTTGATCGGGAGGGGTGTGGCGTACCGCAAAACGGAGGAAACGGACTTGTGTTGGACCGCTACGGTCGAAACGGGGGTCCTGTTCATCGGGAGGGGTGTCGCGTACCGCAAAACAGGACTCCACGGAATACAGTTCATCTCCACCGTCGACCTCCTCCAGCCTCCACGGGCTACTGTTCATCCACCGTCAACCTCCTCCAGCCTCCACCTGCGACTGTTTATCCACGGGCTCCTGTTCATCCAGCCTCCACCGCGCGCTCGTCCACTGGCTACTGTTCAACCAGCCCTCTCCACGGGGGTCCTGTTCAACCACCCCTCCACGGGCTACTGTTCATCAAGCCCTCCACCGGCTACTGTTCGACGAGCCCTCCACCGGCCACTGTTCAACTAGCCCTCCACGGGGTCCTGTTCATCCACCGGCTCGATCAATCGGGGTACTCTTCATCCAGCGGCAACAGCCTCTACTACCACGGGGTCCTGTTCATCCAACCCCCCATCGGGAACTGTTCATCCAAACCCCCTCAACAATGCTCACTGTTCATCCAGGGAAGGAGGCAGCAGTGTTTGATCAGATTCAGTTACCAGCAGTAGTGAAGGAATCACTCGGGTTCAGTTAAAAGCAAGGGATCGATTGATCGCTTAGGTTCAGTAACGCGTAGCCTGCAGTGCAATCGCTCGGGTTCAGTTAGAGCCCAATGCCTCACACACACGCGCGTATGTATGAGAGAAACACGCACCGCTCGGCCGCCGACCACCCACCGTAACTGGGAACTCCCCGATATTTTCCTTGCCCACGCTTCTACCACGGTTTTTTCCGTCATGGATGGCCCAAAGAATGTCATGCAGCTGCGTCTCCGGCCCGCCCAGGAAGAAAAGCCCATTTTCTGTCATAATTTTTTGTCATAGAAGTAGGACCCCACCACATCTATGATGATACCGGGTTTTGTCACAATTATCGTCATAGAAGTGTCATAAGTATGACAGAAAAAAATTCGTTCGGCCCAAAATGTCACAGATGTGTCTTTTGCTTGTAGTGATAGTAAGAGTGACATAGACGAGGATGACCAAATGACAAGGAATATGCATAACAAAAGAGAGAACTACCCATCCAGAACAAGCAGCAAGACAACAAGTCATTCGAAGAGGGATGATCGAACACCATCATAATTTGCAGCCCCGGTTCAGCCACCAGTGATCCGGAGACACCAGTACTCCACCCTTTCAATGCAACAGCCCAATTACCTATCAACCTGAAGGCTTGAACCACATCACTGCCTGTCGGACTCAACACATCCAAGGATCAAAGTTAATCCAGATGCCTTTGTCATTCTCACCTTCTTTTGGTTGCAGGCTGTATCGTTGACAATCAGGGGAGTTTGCTCCCAAACTCCTAGGGCTCGCCGTGTAGACACAGTTTTCCATAGCAAACAGAGCCTCTCTGCCATCAAGGTCCTTGCCAAAGGTGATCTCCTGGTTAATCGGATAATTGAGTCCGAGAAACAGAGAGTGTGAACCAAGGCTGTTTACCCGCCTCCAACTCAAAAATCCTGAAGGCCCCAACAAGCTGGTATCCTGCTCATAGACGTAACAGCCACTGTTCGGATACTCACGTATTTCATGGTGCTTGCATATAGTGGGGTTCTTGCAATATAACTTTTCTGGCTCATGTGTTCGACTGATCATCAGTCTTTTGTCGTCGTCTGATCGAGCGAGGAACCAGTTGTGCTTCCCTGTTTTTGGCAAAGGTGGTGTGATTACAAAGGGCAGTAACTGTAGGGACACTGCATCATATCAAAAAGACAGGCATTGTTAATGTAAGATCAACATTGTTCAGAGTATCAGTAGGATAATGCAAGAAACAACATTGATATGTCCCTCACTACTGGAATCAGCTAATTTGCCATCTGCCAGCTCTTTGCCGTCTGCTAGCTGACGGCAAAGAAGCTCTTTGCCATCAGCTACACATAAACAGACGGCAAAGAAAAGGCTGACGGCAAAGAAGCTCTTTGCCATCTGCCAGCTCTTTGCCGTCTGCCAGCGGACGGCAAAGAATCTTTGCCGTCCGCTGGCGGACGGCAAAGAGTGTGGTGGCCCCCACCCCCCGCTCGTTTGAAAAAATCCTAACGGCCCACCTCTTTGCCGTCCGCTAGCGGACGACAAAGAGGCAGAAAGGCGGACGGCAAAGGCTGGCGGACGACAAAGAGGGTACTTGCCTAACGGCAGGTACCCCCGCCCGTTACTCACTTCGTCCTCGCCTCGCCCTTCTCCTCCCACCCCGCCGCCGCCGCCGCCCGCCGCGCGCCGCCGCTTCGTCGCCCCCGCCGCCCCGTCGCCCCGCCGCCCCGGCTCCCCGCCGCCCACCGCCCCGTCGCCCCCCCCGCCCCGGCCCCTCGCCGCCCCGCGCCCCACCGCCGCCCCGCGCCCCACCGCCGCCACGGCCCCCGCCGTCCCGGCCCCCCGCCGCCCCGCGCCCCCCGCCGCCTCCTCCACTGCCCCGCCCCGGCCCCCGCCCCCATCCCCCCGCCGCCCCGGCCCCCGCCGGCCGGGCCCCCGCCGCCCCGCCTCCTCCACCGCCCCGCCCGGCCCCCCGCCGCCCCGCCTCCTCCACCGCCCCGCCCCGACCCTCCGTCGCCGGCCCCGCCCCGGCCCTCCCCCACAGTGAGCCCCTCCTCCCTTTTTTTCTGTTTTTTGTTTTTTTTGTTTTTTTCTGTTTTTTTGTTTTTTTCTGTTTAAGTTTAGGTTTAATTAGTTCAAATAGTTTAGTTTTAATTAGTTTAGGTTTTTAGTTTAGGTTAGTTTAGGTTTAGGTTAAGTAGAAGGGGGAAGAAGAAGAAGAAGAAGAAGAAGAAGAAGAGGAGGAGGAGGAGGAGGAGAAGGAGGAGAAGAAGAAGAAGAAGAAGAAGAAGAAGAAGAAGAAGAGAAGAAGAAGAAGAAGAAGAAGAAGAAGAAGAAGAAGAAGAAGAAGAAGAGGAGGAGGAGGAGGAGGAGGAGGAAGAGAAGAAGAAGAAGAAGAAGAAGAAGAAGAAGAAGAAGAAGAAGAAGAAGAAGAAGAAGAAGAAGAAGAAGAAGAAGAAGAAGAAGAAGAAGAAGAAGAAGAAGAAGAAGAAGAAGAAGAGGAGGAGGAGGAGGAGGAGGAGGAGACACCCCGAAGCCCCGACCCCGAAACAGCACCCCGACCCCGACACGGCACCCCGACACCGACACGGCACCCCGACACCTACACGACACCGCGACCCCCGACACCCCGACCCCGAGAACCCGACCCCGACCCTGACCCGACACCCCGACCCCGACACCCCGACCCCGACACCGACACGGCACCCCGACCCCGACCCGGCACCCCGACCCCGACACCGACACGACACCCCGACCCCCGACACGACACCCCGACACCCCGACCCCGAGACCCCGACCCCGACCCCGACCCCGACACCCCGACCCCGAGCCTGACCCGACACCCCGACCCCGACACCGACACGGCACCCCGACCCCGACCCGACACCCGCCCCGACCCCGAGACCCCGACCCCGACACGGCACCCCGAGACCGACACGACACCCCGACCCCGACACGGCACCCCGAGACCGACACGACACCCCGACCCCCGACACGACACCCCCGACACCCCGACACCCCGACCCCGAGACCCCGACCCCGACCCCGACCTCGACCCCGACCCCGACACCCCGACCCCGAGCCTGACCCGACACCCCGACCCCGACACCGACACGGCACCCCGACCCCGACCCGGCACCCCGACCCGACACCCCGACCCCGAGACCCCGACCCCGAAAAGGTGTTCTTTGGCCTTCCAGAAGCCGACGGGGTCATATATTTGTGAATTATTAGTTAGGTCATATATCTTTCGATTTTGTTATGAAAAACATCATATATAATTGTGTTGATCGGGTAGTTTTAAATGTGCAGTTGTTTCATCGCTGCGAGGTTTGGTGTTCGACGACCTCGCCGTGCGTTTGACGAGCTCTGCCCCTTCGTTCGTGGGTGAGCACAAATGACATGTCCTCCTCCCCCATTAATTATTTGATCTATTCCGATGAAACTTGATAGCTAGATATATATGTGTCTTGAATCATCAGTATGCGTAACCAATATGTGTCTCCCGTTCGAAAGCGTCATAGTTATAAATATGCATGCATTTGCATATTTATAACCTTGATTCTTTCGAATTGTCCAACGCTATCCATGGACAGCCCGAGTATGTTTAGATTGGGTTTGTTTTCCCATATGCTTTGCTCCGGATCCGACGCATAAATTTCGTCAGTGCCTCCCCTGTTGTTCTCCGGGTACACATCCTCTCTGTTTATTGCAGAGACGTGTATCAGGAGAACAGCGGGGAGGTGCTGCCGAAATTTTGCGTAGGATCCGGGGCATAGCATGGGAAAATGAACCCAATCTAAACATACTCGGGTGGGATTAGGACCTATCATTACCTATTAGAGTGTAGGTTGCATGGACGTAATAAAATTGACAAAGTAGATCAACTGATGAATACATACACGGTGAATTATATATATATATATATTTGTTGTGTGTCTAGTAGCTCTGAAAGTCAAGATGAGTGATCGTGCGTGGATGTACACCGGTCACACTGGTCAGAACAAATGGAGCACTGAATGGTTCACAAAAACCAAGGGGTTTGTGCGAGCCGCATTTGCAAATGGCCAGAGGAAAACCTGGTGCCCCTGTTTACGGTGCGGCAATTGGGAAAAGAGGACAGAGGCTGAAATGGGCAAACACCTGCAAAAGAGTGGTTTTACGCCCGATTATACGGTGTGGACATTTCATGGTGAGTCTGCCCAACGTGACCGAGCTGAGGTGGATCGTCGTCGCACCGACGAGCATGGTACCGGTATGGAAAACATGGTGCAAGACTTTGATGATGCTCGGGATTCGGACGAGGAGATGGAGGAATCTGCAAAGGCCTTCAATGAAATGTTGGAGTCTTCAAAACGTCCGCTCCATGAGCACACTGAGCTTTGTCAGTTGGATGCCATCTCACAAGTAATGGCTCTGAAGGCTCAGTTCAACTTGGGCAGAGAATGCTACGATGCAATGATGACAGTATTTGGACGCTTTCTACCCAAAGGCCATGTAATGCCTGCAAACCTGTACCAGTCGGACAAAATCCTCCGTGCACTGAAGATGCCCTATGATAAGATACATGCCTGTGAGAAAGGATGTGTCTTGTTTAGGCTTGACTATGCGGACTTGAACTGTTGTCCCATTTGCAAGTCTTCCAGGTATGTTGTGGTAGACAACGGTATGGGTGAGAAGACACAGACCAAAATCCCCGTTAGTGTTCTTCGGTATATGCCAATCGTACCACGACTTCAACGTCTTTTCATGGTCGAAGAGACGGCCAGACAGATGACATGGCACAAAACGGGCAAAAGAACCGAACTAGATGCAGATGGGAATCTGATGATTGTACACACATCGGATGGTGTTGCGTGGAAAAAGTTTGATGAATTACATGGTGACAAAGCGGCAGATCCGAGGCATCCTCGAGTCGGCATCAGCACGGATGGGTTCAGTGTGTTTGGTATGACGGCAGCCCAATACAGTTGTTGGCCCGTATTTGTCTTTCCACTCAATCTCCCCCCCGGAAAGATTATGCAAAGAAAGAACATTTTCCTGACGTTGATAATTCCAGGGCCCAACTATCCGGGGAAAAATATGAATGTGTACATGCAACCGCTTAAGGACGAATTGCAAGAAGCCTGGGATAATGGGTTCAAGACATACGATGCCTATAGCAAACGGAACTTCATAATGCGTGTCTGGTACATGTACTCGACGCATGACTTGCCGGCGTATGCGCTATTCGTTGGCTGGTGTGTGCATGGAAGGTTCCCGTGCCCCACATGCAAGGGAGCTCTTGAGTTTCGTTGGCTTCAGGCCGGTCGCAAGTTTTCTTGCTTCGACATGCATAGAGAGTTCCTGAATCCTCGCCATAAGTTCAGGAAAGACAAGAAGAACTTCATCAGAGGTAGAGTTGTCAAAAACTCTGCACCACATGCATTGACAGGCCAACAGACCCTGGATCAGTTAAACGCTCTCGAGCCAGATCCCGAGCGTCCAGGGTACTTCAAGGGGTATAATTCTAAGCACGCCTGGACTCACAAAACATGCTTATGGGATCTGCCTTACTTCAAAGACCTCCTTTGCCCACACAACATCGACGTGATGCACACTGAGAAGAATATCGCCGAGGCACTTTTTGGTACATTGTTCGGCATAGATGGGAAGTCAAAGGATAATACTAAGGCTAGAGTCGATCTGGAGGCGCTATGTGATAGGCCGTTACAAAACATGAAAGAACCGAAAGGAAAGCAGAACTGGACGAAGCCAAAGGCATGGTTCAATCTTGGAAGGCCGGCTATGAGGGAAATTATCTTGTGGGTGAAAATGCAGTTGATGTTCCCCGATGGGTATGCAGCGAATCTACAGAGGGGAGCCAGTCTTGATAAATTGAAGATATTTGGTCTCAAGAGTCATGATTGGCACATATGGATTGAGCGGGTAATGCCGGTGATGTTGCGTGGCTTCATCCCTGAGGATGAATGGCTAGTACTGGCAGAACTCAGCTATTTCTTCCGTGTTCTTTGTGCGAAAGAACTATCGCCTAGCGTGCTAGAAGAAATGGAAGAGTTGGCGCCGGAGTTGATCTGCAAGTTAGAGAAGATCTTTCCACCGGGCTTCTTTAATCCAATGCAACATTTGATTTTGCATCTCCCGACCGAGGCAAGATTGGGGGGGCCCGTGCAAAATCGTTGGTGCTACCCAACTGAGAGGATGCAGAAGACGCTTCGACAAAAATGTAAAAATAAACGTAGAATTGAAGCATCGATGGCTGAGGCATTCATCACTGAGGAGGCGGCAAACTTCGTGACAGCACACTACAAAGCCAAAAATCGTCATTTGCATAATCCGAAGCCTCGGTACAATGCTGACGACCCTAAAAAGGGTGGATCCAACCTCAGCCTATTCAAAGGGAATCTCGCACCAGCCAGTGTTTCAAATCCAGTATCTTTGGATAACGAACAATGGCGGACCATTTCGTTGTATATCTTCAACAACCTGATAGAAGTGCGGCCGTACATCGAGTAAGTTCTCGGTACATAGTTTCGCAACTTCTATTTCCTTTGAACTGCTCTTATTCCTGGATATTTCATACAGTCGATACGTCGCCTTATTCTCGTATGGAGCGGTGATCCAAAAGGATTCTGTCGAAGAGTATGAGCTTCTCGCAAAGCAAGGTGGCGGCTATCCCGGTTTCATCTCTTGGTTCAAACAAACGGTAATTTCTATTAGACTTGTAGGCTAATTTGTAGGCGGCTATCCCGGTTTCATTCGCTAATTTGTGCGTAATGCAACAATCCTTTCATATTAAACTTGTAGGCTAATTCAGAGTCTATGGACGCCGAATTGAGACAAGTCGCTAATGGTTTTGACTATAAGGTCCGTTCATTTGACAAATACGACATCAACGGGTATCGCTTTCGTACCTATGGCAAAGAGCTATCTATGGCCGACCGAAAGTCTACAAATTGTTGTGTATCTGCTATCGGCGAAGGAGGTACCGAGTATTATGGGAGAGTTGAAGCAATTTATGAACTTCTATTCTATGGTGAAAACCCACCGAATGTCGTAGTCTTCAAATGTTATTGGTTTCAGCCGAAGGAGACTAGAAGAACTCATGAACATATAGGGCTAGTTGAAATCAACCAAAGCACCCATTTAGATGTTCCTGATGTCTATATTACGGCTCAACAGGCGACCCAAGTATTCTATCTACCGTGGGCCTGCCAAACTAATCCAAATCTGAAAGGTTGGGATGTCGTTTATGAAGTGCCGCCACGTGCTAGACTATCTCCCCCAAAGGAAGAGGATATGAACCTCACATTAACCCAGACACATATGAAGGAGAATTCTTCCAAGAGACACGTCTTTCCAAAAAGCGTTTCAAGAACCGCTATACTTCACCCCAAAACATTGAAGTAGACAGGGACAGTGAATCCGACATCACCCCAGAGGAGGAACAAGAAGAGCCAGAACAAGAAGAGGTTACTGCTGCGGATGACCTGTCATTGCTTGACCGATTACGTCAAGGTGGCCTTGCACATGTTGATGCCACTGAACCCTATGAGCCCGTCATTGATTATAGTGATGATGATGATTATGCATTTATTGATGATACTGATCGAGATTATTAGTAGTGTCAGGTATTAAATTTTTTAATGTTGTACTTGATGATGATACACTTAAGTGATACACATATTATTATTCATGTCGGTCTTTTTTTTTATGTTGTACTAATTTCGTTTACTGTTTGCCATGGCAGGTGTTGAAAGATGGTGGGCGCTGGTCGGGAGCGCGCCAAGGCCCCTTCTTCCTCGGCGCGTGGTCTGAGGTCTTTGATTCCAGACGTACCTCTTCGCCGAGCGTTGCTGGACAGTATGTCCACACCGCCGGGCCCTTCTTCGTCCACCGCGGTGCCCAGCAGGGGACGAGGTAGGAAGAGAGGAGGTGGGGCACGTGGTCGCGGGAGAGGAGGTAGGGTGACTGCTAGGGCGCCTTCCTCGCCGCCACCCCCAGCTGTTTCACCCGAGCACGTGACTGCTAGGGTGGACTCGTCCGAGGAGGAGGCTACACGGACTCCGGTCCACGAGCCTCCGGTCCACGGGTCTTGGGCCCACGAGCCTCGGGTCGACTGGCCTTCGGCCCACGAGACCCCGGAGGAGCACACGTCCGGATGGGGTACCTGGCCGGATCAGCCCGAGGAGCCGAGTGGCCATGCTGATGATGGCGGGGAGCCGACTGATCTTGAGGAGGAGGGTGGCACCGTCTACCAGCGTGGTGCTACACGGCTCCTGTCCGTGCCGGCGACCCGCGAGCAGAGGTGGTTGATCTTCCCTGATGGGGAGAGGTACGTAAGTGCATTTAATATTTTTGTACCTTCTGCATTCACGTTTCTTCAAATAACTAATGCGTTGGCCTTGTCATGCTGCAGGGGACCACCATCATAGTGTCCGCCGGCCCAACTCCGTCCTTGGAGTTCTTTGCCGGCAAAACTTCCCGGGGTTTGTCACGTTGCCTGGTGAGGGTCGGCTTCCAGAGCTTGGGTTGAGCTGGGAGCACTACGTGGCTGCCCCGGCCCCGCCGGATGTCATTATCGACGGTGTCGTGTGCGACACGAGGGCAGACATGGTGATCAGGACGTTCTGGGTAATTTCTCCTTTACACATTTCAAAATCTTCAACTAGCTAGTTATTAATTGTACTAATCAATATTGTCTCATTTGATTGCAGACATTCTACAGGTGTGAGGAGGGATACGAGGAGGAGTGCGCAAATGTTATCCAGAACGTCTGCAAGCGCCTACTCCAGAACTTACGGCACGAGGCTCGGGTGCAGACTGTTCGAGACTACTACGCCTTGCGTGGTATCAAGAAGACCAAGCCGGCGTGCCGCGATAAGTTCCTGAGTAAGGAGCAGTACATGAAGGTAATTCTTAAGGCCTTCTACTTAAGTTCCTTCATTTAGTAATTCTTAGCCGTAGCGCTCAAGTTTCTATTTGCTAACTTAGGCGCCTCCGAGATGGTGTGCGGATCGGATGGATTGTTGGGAGGTGTTGGTCGATGAGTGGTGCTCACAAGAATGGCTAGCCCTCCACAACCAGGCCAAGGACAAACGTGCCCAAATGGAAGGTGTGCCACACCATCAAGGCAGCTCCAACTTATATCAGTTCGGGCGCAACTGGGTATGTGGTTTGCTTCATGATTCATGCAATTCATTCATCATGCTAGCTTGAGCCCTTTAATTACTAATTTTCATTGTTTCTCTCTTTCAGGCACGCCACAATAAGGCGGATAAGGTGCCAGAGGTGTACGACCTGTATGCCATGGCCCACACTGGCTCTTACAAGAAAGTCAAGGCTTTCTCTCAGTCTGACCTCGATGATGCAAACAACTTCACCAACATCTCCTCCCACAACAAGCTCGTGAGATATAGAGATGAGGGGAAGGCGAGGAAAGGGGAGGACTTTAACCCGAGCCAGGGTCCCATTGATCCAGAGCTGGTGATGATATCTGGTGGCGGGAGGTCCCATGGCTCCATAGCCATTGGAGATGGACTTATCCGTTGTCCTAGCACTCTCCCGGAGATCAAGGCGCGCCAGTTGAGCTCCGCTCCTGAGATAAGGCCTCGTGAACGGCCAGTGCAACTCGCCATCAAGGTTAGTGATACGTACTCAGTTATCTTTCTCCATTACATTGTGTGCGCTTCCATCAATGATTACAAATGGTCATGTGAGTGGTGTTGCAGGCTGCTATACAGACTGAGAGAGATAGAACGGAGAAACTTCTGGCGGAGGCGGCGGAGAGGCAGCGGGAGATGGAGGAGAGGACGAGAAAGATGATGGAGGAGGAGAGGGCACGGAATGACATGCAGGCAAGGGCCATGTACGAGCTCCTTGTGGTAAGTTTCTTCTGCAGATTACTTGCTAGTCTTAACATTTGAGTCTCATTACTAACTAGTATGACTCTGTTCTGAAAACCAAATGTGCAGTCTGTGTCCGAGAAGTCCGGTCAGCCCGCTCCGCCGATGCCAGTGATTGCTCCTGGGAGCACGGTGAGTTTAGTTTGAATGGACATTAGTTGGTAGTCTCAACATTTGAGTGTCGTAATGCTAACGAGACATTGGAAATGATCTTTGTTGCAGCTTAACTCAAGAAACGCATCGCACGATCCTTCTCCAGGTAGCGGCACTAGCCACCCCGCTCCTACACCTCCCTAATCACGGTAAGTTTCTCTAGTGTTTTGCTTAACAAATGCATAAAGACCTAGACTTAGCTTTATTTCCTCCAATATGCTTACCATAATGACCTAGAGTTAGCTTATTTTCCTCCAAAATGACCCATTTTACCTAGGTTAGCTTATAAATGATGCAGTTCATCCAAGTTAGCTCAAAAATGACCCATTTTACCTAGATTAGCTCCTAAATGATCCATTTTACCTACGTTAGCTTCAAAATGGCCCATTTCACCTACGTTAACTCCAAAATGACCCATCTTACCTAGGTTATCTCATAAACGATCCATTTCAACTAATTTAGCTCATAAACGATCCATTTGACCTAAGTGAGCAAAAAAAGATCCATTTCACCTAAATTAGCTCTTAAATGATCCATTTCACCTAAGTTAGCTAAAAACGATCCATTTCAACTAAATTAGCTAAAAAATGATCCATTTCAACAAAGTTAGCTCAAAAACGGTCCATTTCAACTAAGTTAGCTCAAAAACGATCCATTTGACCTAAGTGAGCTAAAAAACGATCCATTTCACCTTAGTTACCTCAAAAAACGATCCATTTCAACTAAGTTAGCTCAAAAACGATCCATTTCAACTAGGTTAGCTCCAAAATGACCCATTTCACCTTACTTAGCTCAAAAACGATGCCCTTCACCTTAGTTAGCTCATAAACGACCCATTTCAACTAAGTTAGCTCATAAATGATCCATTTCAACTAAGTTAGCTCATAAACAACCCATTTCAACTTAGTTAGCTCATATATGATCCATTTCACCTAAGTTAGCTCATAAACATATACTTCTTGTTCTAGTCTTCTTCTTGTTCTAGTCACCTATTTCTAACTTTCTTATTTACCATTTTGCAGATTTCATTCACTTGATGGAAGCTAGCTTGCTATGATGGAGTGCTTGCTTTTCCTTTGATGAAACTTTGCATTGTATCTAGCTTGCTATCTTCATGACACTTTGCATTGTAATATATATATGGATGGAACAATGTGTATGGATGGAACTTCCTTATGTATGAACAATGTGTATGGATGAAACTGATGTGATATGTGATATGAAACTTATGTGCTAGATATGTGTTGGATATGTGCTGGATATGAAACTTATATATGTGATATGTGCTGCAAATTGTGGGATTTAATAAAAAACAGAAAAACAGACAATATGCAGGCTCTTTGCCGTCTGCCACCGACGGCAAAGAGCCTTTGCCGTCTGCCGCGGACGGCAAAGAAGCCACGTGGCAGCCAACTGTGCTTCCTGGGAGCTGACCCATTTGGTCAGTTTGCCTACAGTGGCAGACGGCAAAGACTTTGCCGTCCGTGGCAGACGGCAAAGAACCTGCACTTTGCCATCACTGGCAGACGGCAAAGAACCTGCCATCTAGTGACGTGTAGATGACATCATAAGGCGGACGGCAAAGACCAAAGGCTCTTTGCCGTCTGCGGCGGACGGCAAAGGTCTGCCGTTAGCCACTTAACGGACTGACAGCGCAAATATTGCCGTCCGCCCTCTTTGCCGTCCGCCACTGTAGGCACATTGATGCACACTCATACTTAGTAGCATACAGATTACTATAAAATAAGAAGAATATCAATATCTTCCTAACCGTTTGATTATTCAGGGGTACAAATTGGCTGTAATGACATGGTCACAATCGCATGAATTATCTCATTCCAAATATAGCTAATTTACGGTGTCTCTAATACATTGCCATAGGTCTACTCAAATTCTGCTCAAACAGGGATATGTCAATCATCACAAAAAGTTCAAACAGTTTCATGGCATCATCATTAACATCAGATGGAAACAACTTACTCGTGTCGTCCTAGCAATACATGGTGCCATCTGCTTTGTCGATCACGTAGATGATGCCATTGTGTTCAATGGCATCACAGAAGTGGGTATCAGCTTTGACGATGATCCACTGCAAGCTGAGCTGCCTCCAGCTAAAGAAGGCACCGGTGGAAAGATAGGCGAGTCCCTTGTCGAACGAGGTAATTAGCTTGAAGTCTGCGTAATCCACATGTTGTGTGGGCACTTGGCAGATTACAATCTTCTGCAAACAAGGTGCGTCCAACTGACGGCGTAATCTAGATGACTTGGACCGCGACGGTAAAACTCTATATCATCCAACGGAGGAAGGATAATCTCATGGGAGGTCTGTAAGTTCACGAGCACCAACTTTTTCCCGTCTTCTCTGACGACAGCCATCTAGTGGGAGTTCATGCCAACCCAGTACATACCTGCAAGAAGTTTTGGGCGATGGTGATCGGATCAAAGTCGAGGGAAATGATGTACGGCGACCCACTACATACCTGCAAAGAAATGTTGGCTAATGGAGGTCGGATTAAAGTTGAGGGGCATCATGTACGCCTCCGTATCATGGTGAGAAAATCTCGCAAGACCACATAGCAGCAAGCAGGGTGTCTTGAAAAGCTTAGGCCTCGCTTCGACGATGGCCGTGTGCATGCCCCTCGAGCATGCAGCGAGCCGCAGGGCGCTCAACATATCCATACACGAACAACAGAGGTCGAGGATGTCACTGGGGACATTGCTCCAATCGCGGCTCATATGGATGTTGCGCGGTTCGCGTTCGGCCATGGTGGAGTTTGGAAGGTGGGGTTTTGGGGAGCTTGATTTACGGGGGAGAAGGCTCTTGATGCTGGAGCAGCTAGCAAGGGAATAGTGGTGCTGGGGGAGGCGAGCGAGGCGAGGGTACGCGGGGGCACAGTGAGATGATGAAGAGTGACCTCAGGATCTCCGGCGAGACGGAGATGGAGATGGAGAGGGAGACGAGGCGAGGCATGCTATACAGCGGCAATGACAGTGATTGCACAGTGCACAAGGTGAGTCTGACTTTGGTAACCCAAACACACCGCCTGGACTGGTGTCACCTCAGGCGCAGGGTCTTGTCACTTCACTGTGAGGACCGGATGAATTATAGTAGTATTCTGACCATCAAGTGTACCACAGTTGTACTACTACTACTAGTAATAGGAGTAGTAGGAACATGAGTAGTACTCCCATGCTAGCATGCCTCTGGGTTCACTTCATCCTCCAGGTATCACCCATATTGCGAGCAGAACCATATTCTCGTGCATGCGGAAGCACGAAGAAGGACTTTTCTTTTTTGAGGATAACCGCATATTCCTTAACTAGAGAATGTTGTGTATCCCACGCACGCACCAATATCCATCCGAACTAGCCATGACACATTTTTTATCCATTTGCATAGGTCCCACCTGTCAGGAGGGTGCAGAAATAAAAAGGAATCATAAAATGTCTCGCCACGGTGATTCGAAAGAGTGACCTCAACTAGCCAGTGGCACATGTAGCGCTAGAAGTATGGGCACGTACATGGACAGGCCCCACTCCTCAGTCTACCCGCGTAGCCTTTTCGTTTAGTCTACCTAGCCATCTAATCAACTGTCTGCAGGCCACTTCTCCCATTTACTTCTCCATCGGGAACCGATTTCCCTCGGCTTCTTCACTACTCCTTCATCTTCATTTGCATCCAAACCACACTGTACTCACATTGTTCTAACCTCTTCACATCCTCCTGGAGTAATTCCGAAGCCCCTTTAAATAATCATCTTCTTCAGTTAGACTAGCCATCTAATCCTAATTCTCCAAACCATAGCCCTCCGGTCCAGCGGTTCCAAATGGCGAAAGAGATCGAGATGCAGGTTTTTAGCATCCAACATGTCCTCGTCGAACGCTCGTTGAGCATAGTTGCCACAGTCACCGACCACCCAAGGGTTGTTCAGAAGTGGATCAACAATGTATCCAACTCCCTCCAAAAGGTGGAGATGAAGGTCATCGGTCTCGACGCAGAGTACACGGAGCGTGCCACTGCGAAGATCCAACGCGCTGCCGTCCTTCGGCTGTGCCTCAAAGATGATGTTTTGGTGTACCACATCATACACGCGCCCTCCATACCAGGTGAGCTTCACGATTTCTTGTCTCGGGAGGACATATACTTCTGTGGGGCAGCCATCGTAGGGGACAAATAGAAGTTGGATCCGTACAACCTTGATTTGAAAAGCATCGCTGACGTACAAATCAAAATAAAATTCCTGTAGAAGATTGTGATAAACCGGCACCATCCCTATTCGATGTAGCAAATTTTGTGCTCGGAACAAATCTTCAGAAGGGTGACGAGACGCTGGCATTAAGGTCGTCTGGATGGGGAAATTATCCCTTGACGTACGAGCGGATAAAATATGCTGCCCTCGATGCCCATGTGAGTTTCGAGATACCTGCAAGGTCTGGAGAGAAGAAGAAGAAGAAGAAGAAGAAGAAGAAGAAGAAGATGCTGCACTAGCAGCATGGCATTATGGATGGATGCACTATTTCCTCTCTTGTAAAAAAAATATTCCCTCTCGGTGTATATTGATATAGATGGACTATTTCGATGGTGTGCATGTCTTTGGAACAAGTAGTAGCATGGGTACGCTTGACTATAA
Source organism: Triticum aestivum (assembly GCF_018294505.1). Classification (NCBI taxonomy): domain Eukaryota; kingdom Viridiplantae; phylum Streptophyta; class Magnoliopsida; order Poales; family Poaceae; genus Triticum; species Triticum aestivum. The sequence goes on from NC_057796.1 coordinate 126,528,559, forward strand.
GGAACTATTTATCCGCCTAGCTTTCTCTACTACTCCTTCCAGTGATCGGTATGCAATGCATGTGTCCGTAGACATGTCAGCTTGTCCATGGAAGTTCAACTATAGCGACCATCACGTCTCATCCACTGCCACTCGCGATTCCCACGATGTCGCTCCAACCCACGGCACCACGTCCCCCAACGTGCGCCTCACCCCTCTTGGCCGCACCGCCCCTCTGCCTTTGTGTGCATGACATGTGGGCCAACTGAAATGCGGCGAGCATCAAGTTTCTACCACAGCCACATGTGATTCCCACGACGCTGCTTGAACCCATGACACCACACGTCCCCCGACCTGCGACTCACCCCTCTCGGCTCCACTGCCCCTCTGCCTTCGAGAGAATTACATGTGGACCAGCCACCTATCGGGTCCACATGTTATTGACTCAAAGGCAGGTGTCGTAAGGTGCTGAAGCTCAGACCCGAGGGCCCCGGGAGGTAAATGTAACTCCTGCGCCATGCCTTGTGGTGCTACCGCTGCACGAACTCGTGGCAAACTCGAGATTTGTTTCTTTACTATACATGCACGCAACGATTTAATGGACATTGTAATCTCAACATGTGATGGGGAGCTATAAATTTGAATTTGAAACTTATAAAATGAAAAGAAAATCTAAACAAATAAGCTGGGAGAGAGGGAGTATACCGTAGGATGTGTCCCATACGAAACAAGTCCCATGGTTTGTCGCCGCGAAGATACGGTTAGAAAGGACCACAGCGTCTTCGTACTCATACGGCAATAAATCGCACTACAAAAAAATACACTTCCGTGCTGATACGTGTTTGTCACAGTAGGTCGCGTTTTTTGTCATGCATGTACATCCATGACGATTTTATGACAGAATCAAGATAGTCATACCTGTGTTGTCGTAGAAGTGTTCCATGACATTACCAAAATTATCATCACGGAAGTGTCCACTTCCATGACAATAAATCACGCGTCACGGAAGTGCTTTCGTCAAGGGTGACCGACACGTGGCATCCACCGTAACGGAATGCTGTTAAGCTATCGGGTCGGGTTTTGGATCCGATAACCCGGTAACAGCCCCGACCAATGGGGATTTTCCATGTGTAAAATCATCATTGGCTGGAGGAAACACGTGTCGGCTCACCGTTGGGACAGATGTCATCCGCTCATTGGACCGAAGGCGCCTATGATACAGCGACACATGGCACGGCCCAACAGAGGCCCATTCATGTGAAAAGGCCGGTCTGTTTGACTTGGTCAAAAGGTGGCGGGCCGGCCCACGGAAAGCCTGTTAACGGCCTGTTCACATATAGCCAATTTACAGCCCGCTAACCCAGGGCCCGTTATGCCCTATCCGAATTAGGCCCAGTAGCGTCATCTGGGCCGTCCAATATGATTCAGCCCGTTTTAACTTCCGGCCCATGTGTGGCCCATGACTTCTTTCGGCCCATATGAGGACCTTTGTAACTCTTGGCCCATTAACAGCCCGTGGTGAAACTGGCCCGTAATGAACCGTATATCACTTTATACCCATTAACGGCCCGTTATTCCATTGGGCCGTTTCCAGCCCAATTTATCTTTCGGCCTTCTCAGGGCCCATTGATTCTTGGGCTCATTTGCAACATTCGGTTACATACGTCCCGTTACTGTCATTTTCTGCTTGTGGGCCAAATTCGGCCCGTCGTTACCGTCGGCCCGTTTGCGGACCGTTAATACGTTGGGTCGTTTTCATGTCAAAAAAACCCATTGGGCTGTTTTCATAGAGTTATCAAATACGGCCTATTAACGACCCGTTATGGTCCACGAATAGTACGGCCCATGATTGGCGAAATGATGATACACCCCGTAGAAGGCCCATGGATCCTACGGCCCGTATGAGGCCCATGGATAGTACGGCCCGTAGAAGGCCCATGGATCGTACGGCCCGTAGAAGGCCCATGGACCCTACGGCCCGTAGAAGGCCCATGGACCCTAAGGCCCGTATAGAAGGCCGATGGATCCTACGTCCGGACGAAGGCCCATGGATCATACGGCCTGCAGGAGGCCCATGGTTACAACAGTCCGTGTGTTGCCATGATTATTTTGGCCTAGTTACCAAAAATAGGCTATTGTGGCCACTAGAAAAAAAACAGAAAAAGAACTGCAGTGACTACAAGGAAACAACTAAACAAGACAATAAGGAAATAAATAAGCAAGCAGTTAACGCTAGCCTATTACCGCTATTACACATATTACATCCACTGGGCATCAAAGTTCGCCACCAGTGCAAATATAGGGAACAAAGCAGCACATTACATACACTGGCCGTCAAAATTGGCCACCAGTGCAAATAAACGCGGCAGCAAAACAAGAGTATAACTGAAACAACTTCAAAAGAGCTCAAGAAACGTTATCCTGGGTATCCACCATGCTGGCAATAAGCTTAGCAAGCTGATTAGCTTTGTCCTGTTTGGCGCTAAAATCCTCCAACGCTTGCTGCTGCACCAGAAAGTATGCATCTGAATGCTCCAGGGACTTCCGCAGTCCTTCTGCTTCTTGTCGCAGCACAGCTGATCGATGTCTTTCAGCTTGTAGTTGAGACTCACGAAACCGAACTGATTTAGACAGTGAGTTTGAATAGCTTGTGCAAGCGGTAGTGGCCAGTAACTCGAACACTAAACCAAGACATGACTTTGGGGTTGTCTCGCTGTCTTCAAGATAGTCTTCCTTAGCTGTTTTATCAGCTTTTTTGGAGACCAACAAGGATGTGTCACTATCCTGAACCTTATCTGCATTACTTCCTTTACCATTGCTTAATAAGGCACTCTTCCCCAATATTTTGTCAGCATTCTAAAAGAAGAAACAAGCAGACACATAACAAGTTTAGCATGTACTAGTATATGAAACTCATTTCGGTGAACCAGTTCATTAGTAAGGTGGACAGGATTAAACTACCAAGTCTTCTATTGCCAAGTACTAGTACATAATAAAAGCATCAAACAAACATATATCTATGTCCTATGGTCACTGCATTGTCTTGCCAAATCAAAATAGAGACATGGTTCAAATCATATCAGTTCAAGACAAAGCAGCAGTGAAAGAGTACAAAGCGTGGGAAACTACACGGCACAACAAGATTTCAGATGGGTACCACGGGTCTACATGTACAACAACACTATTGGCTCTGTTGTGATGCTAGTAATGTGCATGATATGAAAGTCAACTGTATACACAATTGAAATTGAAATCAACAGAGCTATTGATAAGAGCAAACCTGTTAAAGAAACATGCATGAACATACCTGCTGTGCCATTGGAGTTTCTATTGGATACTTCAATTTAAAAATAAGTTTGTATGAGTAAATACAGTGATACAAGAGCAAAGCAATCATAGTTAAAAAAGGCGCGCCTAAGCGAGCGCTTAAGCGCGCCTAGGCTCTAGGCGTTGGCAAAACGCATTGCGCATAACTACGCATAATCTGTGCATAACTACGCATAAGCATGCGCTTTGGTCAGTAAAGCGCAAGGTGGTGGCAAAACGCACAATTAACGCCTAGCGCTTTTTTGAACTATGATAGAAATGGAATCTTAAATTAGAATAGTTGTTCTTCAGGTTTAGGCACTTGTTCTACATGAACAGAGTACAGTAAGACGCAAGAATATAATACTTAAAAATAGAAAATGAGCTCATAGACCTTACCACATTCTTGGTTCGGGACTAGTACAGAACAAGGCGTTCCCAGTCATCGTCCAGTAAATGTGTCTCAGGAGAACGTAAGGGAATTTGATGAGTTTCTTTGCCGGTGAAGTACGTTTTCTTCAGGTAATTCCGATACTGCCACCAAGCATTCTTGAAGATAGCAGAGGTATTAGCACAGGTTACCTCATCCTAAGTTTCCAAATCGGTCCTTCTCTATAGAGAAAAATGGGAAAATTTGCTGTATTATAACCATCATGGAGGTAGGATGTATGGGACGAAGCAAAGTAATTTCCATGAATAACATTACTTACACATAACTCCTGGACAAACACCTGCAACTGGCATTTTCCTTCATCTTCAGTATAATATTTCCAAGATGGGAAGATACGCACATACGATTTAACAACATCAAATGCGATAGATGCTAAACTACGACTAGCTGGTTGTGCTTCCTCCACAGGAATAGGCGTACTAACTGGTGGAGTTGGGGTTCGCCGTGATAGTACTGGCCCTTTGGGCACTGGAGCTGCCTTACTAACTGCTCTTGTTTGGGAGCTCTGTGGTGGAGATGGTGCTGTGTCAACAGGAACTGGGTTACTATCGGCTGGGGTTGGGGTTAGATTGGGTGAAGCTGGTTCTCTGTCCATCGCAGTAGGGGTACAATCTGCGAGAGTTTGGGTTATGTGTGGTAGGGCTGGTTCTTGTGCATGTACAACCGGGGTGCTATCTCCACCAAGAGGTAGCACTGTTTTATTTGAAGACCGTGTTTTTAGTCCGCTAGATACTGGCATCACCCGCTCCAATTCAAATGGCTGATAAACAGGAAACATAGTTGAATGTACAGACATTGTATGAGAGATAGATGCAATAGATAGTGTGGAAAAAAGAGGGCATGAAATAGTTGACATGTATATTGTTTACCTAAAACGGATAGCATGACATAATTTCACATATATGATGTCTATCTAAACTGGATAGCATAGCATAACATAATTCAAAGATATGATGAATAACTAAACAGGATCGCATGACATAATTCACCTACATGTTATCTAAGTAATCAGGATCGCATCATTTAATTCACATATGTGATTTATATGCTAAACAGAGGGCATTCGATATGATGTCTGAACTAAGAACATGGTGTTGTATATATGATGTCTAAACTATGCAATGCAAGACACCGTATGCATGATATGAGCAGTATAACCGTGCCAAGTTAGAGCATACACCTCAGTGGGGGAATAGGACTGGTCATCTGTCTCTGAATCCATCTCTGAGGAGCTATCGGGACCCAACAAGAGATCTGCTTCGACAGGTAGCACTGTCTGCTCTGAAGGCCTTGTTTTCACTCCAGATTTTTCCATCCCCCACCCAAATGGCTGATTCACAGGAAGAGTAGTTTAATGTAGAAACATTATCGACAAATGGAAATATAATGAAGAAAAGGATGGGCAAGATATCATTCAAATATATGATGCCTGGTTAAACAGGATGGCATTGCACACTTCACATATATTATGGCCGGCTAAAAGTCATGAGACTGCATAATTCCCATATATGATATAGAAACTAAACGGGTGGCATTACAGAACATGTCTAAACTAAGAAGATGACATATATGATGTCAAAAGTAGGCACTACAAGGCAACATATGCATGATATGACTAACGTCATCATGCCAAGGTAGAGCAAACACCTTGGGGGGTAAATAGGAGTGGTCAGCGGCGTCTGAATCTGCCTCAGAGCAGATATCTTCCTCTGGATTACAATCTGGAGAGGGGTGGGGAGGGTTTGCCATTGAACCCACCATGGAGCGATGTCTGCATGACATTGTATTGCCGCACAAAACTCTTCTCTTTTTCTCTACATGTTCAGCATGACTGTGTACAATATCTGACATGCATACAAAAAAAATGGTGAGATTATGTAAGGAGAGCATGCAGAAATTTAGAGTGATGGTAACAACCAGTGGATCGACGTTTTTCTGTTGAACCAAAATAGCCCTAATGGATCGACATGAATGTATAGTAATAAGTGATGCAACAAGTGTACAACCTCATTGCCATAGCCGTGTCGACCTCAGCATCATTGGGTTGGTCGTTGAAGCAGTTGAGGCAGAGGTGGCTATCGGAGGTGTGGAGGAAGATCTCAGGAATCTGTAGACGGCGTCCAGGGCACTGCTCTGTTGTGATGGATCGTTCTGTCGTTGGAGCAGCTCTGGTGAGCCGTAAGACGTCAAGGCTAAAGCAGCACAAGACAGACATCGTCAATCTCAAGTGTGATTCTAATAGCATCTCCAATAGATGATGTAAAATGGATGTAAAATTAACATCACCAAAAACCACCTGACTACAACAGATGAGGTAAAAACTGTTGACTCTGAACTTAACTGTCGAAACTGAAATTTACTGTGGAATCTAAATGCTACTGTCAAAACTGAACGCAATGGTAGCAGAGAGGCACTTGACATGTAGTTTAGGGAGGGCCTGCAGTTCATCTTCAACCTGCACCCCCCTGAGCCGCCAGCCACCACCGGCCGAACCGCCGGCCCCAGCGCCGCCTCGCCGCCCCGAAACAACTCGCCACCGCCGCCCCGGCCAGCCCTCTAGGCCCCCCGCCCCCACCCTGAACCCTAAGATAGATAGTGGTGTACCTCTCCGGCGAGCCCCCGTCCCCGTTGCGGGTGGTTCTTCCTTAACTCCGGCGAGCCCCCCCAACCCCTGAAAATCGACTAAACCAAAAGTCGATTCAGTCGACTGAAGTGTGGCTTAATCGGAGCAGAGCAGCAGCACGAGCGAGGGGGAGAGCAGTAGCAGCAGCTGGGCGAGCGAGCGATCGAGCGAGAGCCGGAGCAACAATAGCAGTGCGAGTGAGCGAGAGCCGTAGAAGCAGCAGCAGATCCGGCTGGTATGGACGCCGCCGCCAAAGGGGCCTCGCACTGGGGGAGAGCCGCCGTGGAGATGTCGCCCGCGGCGCCGGCTTCAAGGTAGCCGCTCCATGGGGGTGCGGGATGGAGCACCATCGGCGCCGGGAGGTCGAGTTAAGGAGAAGGTGCGATGCGATGAGTGTACAACCTATTTGGTGGCGCCGAGTAGGCTTCGGCTTCGTCCGAGGAGTCGGTGAGGATGCTGCGGTTCCGGTGGAGCAGGTTAAGGCGGCGCTGTGGGGATGGAGCAGCCGCGATAGACGAGGCGATCGTCGGAGCAGCTCCTTGGAGGTGGAGGACGGGGCGGCTGAACCGGCGGGACGGCGAGATGGACGACGGATCCTCATCCGGGGAGGTGGACGAGGGACGTGGAGCTGTTGCGGTGGACGACGTCGTCAGGGAAGAGGCTCCGGTTGGGCAGCGGTGACGTGGCAGACGGAGGAGGGTGGGGTTTCACGGCTGGAGCTGAGAGCTTATGGCGGCCTGGGATTTCGAATGGCGAAAAGGGGGCGATGGGAGGGGGTGAAGCATGACTTAGGGACGCGCTTGTCCAAAATGTAGGGTGTGTTACAAAAGTACCCCCCACCGATTTGAACTAGCGGCCCTTTCGGCTCAGGGTTAGAAGGGGGATTTCGCGTGTTGGGATTTGGCAGCTGGAGGGAGTTTTCGCGCGTGTAGTATTGTACTTGTACGTACCAAATATTGTACTTGTACGTACCAAATCAATTCGCACTTCCCTCAACCAAAAAGAAAACAAAAAAATAAAACTATTCACACCACACAAAGAGAGAGTCTTGCCCCGTTTTACTATACAAATGCTATTCAAAGCTACTCCCTCCTTCCATCTATATAGGGCCTAATGCGTTTTTCGATGCTAACTTTGACCAAATATTAGAGCAATGATATATGACATGCAACTTACACAAAGCACACCGTTAAATTCGTCTGTGAAAGGTTCATTCAATGATATAATTTTCACATTGTGCATGTCATGTACTATTAATCTTGTCAATAGTCAAAGGCGGTCTTAAAAATCTCATTACGCCCTATATAGATGGAAGGAGGGAGTAAGAATCCATGTTATGTCCGATTAAATTTTGTGCTTGCTGTATAATGCATGTAACCTACTCATACCAACATTTTAGTGCATTCCAAATGTCTATACTACCGCTGCAATTCGAACTAAATTTGAATTCGTTTCTCTATTTCAATAAGAATCTACAATCATGATTGTTGCCAACTTCAACCATCATAGTTTCCTTGCTATCTGCCAGATATAAATCGGACGGCCTATAATGCAGGATGGCAGGCACACCATCATCAACAACTCCATTTTTTAATAAGAGTAGAGATAAAATATATTAAATGTAGTATAACATGTTCATAACCACACCATGTGTATCACCGTTATATATATTCACACATGCGTCGGTTTGAAACACTATGATAAATTCTTCAAATATCCGAATTCGCTTTTTATAATGAAGTATATATGATCTCTATTCGTCTTTTACACCCACACAACCCTCTTATCTTTGTAGCTAGCGCTAACTTTCTTTTGTGCATGCACACGCCAGCATCCCTCTCACCCTCCCTCAGCATTCTCTAGCTCCATCGTGCAAATTCGTCTTTTCACTTTAGGTCGTTCACCCACGGTGTGTGTAGGCCCCCCAGCTCCTTCTTTACGGCACACATCGATCGATATGCCTCTCTAGCCAGGTCTGCCTAGCACAAACACAAGCTTCCCCTCTTCTCTTGTCACCGTCCATGCCTCACTCCCACCACTCTTTTCATCGTCCTCGTACTCACACACTCCTCCCCCCTCGATATAGTATGCCTCTCGTACCACCTGCTACATGCATCCCTCTCTCTCTATCCTTCTCCTCGTGCCTCATTTGCTTCTAACACACACATGCATGTATACCGATCGATCTCCCAACATATACCTAGATCGACTTTAACTACCCCCCCATCGATCGACGTACCTCACAAGTTATGTCTCTCCTTTCTCTAACAAAGGGCGATTAATCTCTCCTCTCACACGCACGTGCACAGACAACAAGCAGCCATCTCCTCTCTTATTGATATTGCGGGCGTGCCCTCCGTTTGTCTAGCAAGCCTATCCCACCATTTGTTAGAAGCAACTTCACTATCACCCCCTCCAACACTCTAGCTCTGTCTCTCTCCCAACCTTATTCCTCTCCTGCACATATGCATGGATGCCGATCGATCTCCCTTAATACATGAGGCAAATCGATCTCCTTAATGCATGAGGTAGGCCTCTCTCCTCCTCCACACATATACCAGCCATTGTACCTCTATAGTTAATTGGGCCTCCCTCTTCCCCCACCACACACCGATAGTCGAGCGCTGCAGGTAGGTATCCATGCCACAGAGACAAACTGCACATGTCCCATCTCACATTCCAGTAAGCCAGCCACTCTATATCTTTGACGTGGGCACACACAAATTCGATGGCACTCTTTATCGATCGCGCGTGCGCACACACACATCATCCCTCTCTTCGATTCTATGGACACCTCAAGCCGATAATACCTCCACTCTCTTCTCGTGGATCGCCCCCTCTATATATATGTTATATCCAGGACTCTATTTCACACACATTGCATATGTTACATTTTTTGATTGACCCCCCCAAAAAAAACTCTCAAGAACCCACACACTATATCTCTCTAGGTTTGTATCTCTCTCACACAACCCCACGTAGGTGGTGTACGTATACAAGAAGAGAATAGGTGCACCGTGCACGTACTCACGCTTCGTGCCCAGCCACACCCGCGCGGGTACACGGTGGAGCTCATTTCTTTACGAAATGGCAGCCCACCTGCTAATTTGAACGCCTGTAGAGGTTGTTTACCTAGGGAGGTCGTGTACCACGCATGCACGAAACAAAGTTCGACCTGACGCGTTGCCGCGTTATTTTTAAATAAAGTTATAGCGCTCAATGGCACGTACACAGAATATAAAATGATTTTTATGGAGAAAAAGGTAGTCCGCTCACTATATACAATGGAGCCTGCCCGCCTGGTTTGTCGCTCTTCAGAGTATCTCACACAAGGCTCCGGTGGCCTCTCTCTCTCTCACCGTTGGTCACTGATCCGGCCGCATCCCGTCCGCCGGGGGAAAGGGAGTGCGGTGGCCTCTCTCTCTCACCGTTGGTCACTGATCCGGCCGCATCTCGTCTGCCGGGGGAAAGGGAGGAAGTGCATCGTTTCTGCGTTTGACGGCGCCGAGGCAGCACATCCCGATCTGCGGTACACGCCGTTCTCTCTGACCAAGCTCCGGCGTGGCAGGGCCTACGCCACCTGCTCGCAGACTCCGCCCGCCGCCGCTCACCTAGTTACATCCCGATGACCTCCAGGTATCCCCTCCGGCCTTGCTCCACTGCCCATCTTCCCACGTCGCTGCATGTGGATCTTCCATAGTTCTTTGCCCAAAACGTAGCTCGTTCGGCGTACTTTCCATATTGCATTCTCGTCCTCACACCGTTTTAGACAAACACAACCGTGTTGTTATCTTCCTTTAGGACAAGGAATATGCTTCTTTTTTGTCGTCGCATGTGTCATCAACTGTTATTGGCCAGTAATTGTTTCCTTTCTACTCGTTGCTATTGCGACCTTTTGGTGAACTGCACAAATCACTTTTTTCTTAAGAGTGTTTTGTGCAGTTGTACTAAAATGTCACACGGGCAACATCTCTACATTTCAGTGCGACTGCACAAAGGGAGATTGGTTTTGCTCTATCCTCCTCATCCAACTCCGAGCCTAATCTTCTCCAACTAGTTAGTCTTAAGAGAGACTGCAGAGGTGACCGGCTTCTATTTGTGTGTTTATTGTTTCATCAGCAGTCCTCTATTATCGTAATCACACTTAATATCTTTGGAACAGGGACGCTCAACTCTATTTTAGTGGAACTGCACAAAATGATCGGAATGTTGCATGCTCCAGACAGCTACTTTTTTTCCCAACATGCCTTGTTGATTTAGACAGAGCTGGGGGGACATTGCTGCCAATGAAAGCATGGATCAATTTTAATTTAACACCTTCTCACAACTCTGTCTTCAGTTGTGATGTAATTATTAGCTCTGAACTGCTAATAAAAGCTGAAAGTTAGTTTTTTAGAGTTAGTTTTTTATTGTTTCCGAAAAAGCATCGATGGCAAGACAAGCGAAACAAAAGCTGAAAGCTCACACCATTGTACAATTTCATGTCGCAGGAAAATTATTTGTATAGTACGTCAATTATGTAAACAAATGATGGAAGCTTGATAGCATTGCCAGAAGCCTCGTCATCATCCGGGTCCATGTGCCATGCACAAAATTATACTCCTTCGTTCCTAAATATTTGTCTTTTTACAAATTTCAAACCGGCATATTTTAGAGTGTAGATTCACTCATTTTGCTTCGTATGTGTACTCCCTCCGTTCCTAAATATTCTATTCGTCTTTCTAGAGATTTCAACAAGTGACTACATACGGAGGAAAATGAGAAATCTACACTCTAAAATATGTCTATATACATCTGTATGTGCCAGTCCATTTGAAATCTCTAAAAAGACAAATATTTTAGTAGTCACTCGTTGAAATCTCTAGAAATACAAATACTCCGGAGTATATTTAAGAACCGAGGGGGTAGTGCACAACCGCATGGGAGACTCAGCCCGGTCGTTGCGCCGCATTAATAGTGAGTAATGAGAAGTCAAATCATAAGCCCCACCTTTCCCACTATAAGTTGCTCTGAAGAAGCAACCATCAATACGCTCTTCTTTGAATCCGCTCATACTACTCCATCCGTCACTGTTTATACAGCGCGCTTCAGAAAAAAGAAAAAAATCTGTGGGACCAAGGCGACTAGCGATCGGCCTGAAAATAGCATTGGTAGTTATAGCACGGCGTCTTTTACTAGAGGGAATAATGCGTACACACATGCATGCAGTGTTTCCACCCCAGGTACACACATGCATGCACTTACTCCACTCCGTAGTAGTACAGTACATGGAGAGAAAATTGTGGACTTGATTGCGGTTACCATGCCCTAATTAATTGAGCATTAAACCAAACGCGTCTAAAGTCTCTCTGGTGGTGGAAATACATTGAGAGAAATGCATCATAATGAAGCGCGCCCTATAAATTGTGACGGAGGGAGGAGTAGTATGAAGGTGCAAAACCAAGTACGCGTATGGCCAGTCGGTCAACGCACCTCCTCTTGGCATATCACTGACATGTGGGACAGGAGTGTGAGCAAACCGATCTCAATTGACGGCAAAGAGCCAACCCGCCGTTCCTTGAGAGAGACGAGGAGCGAGAACACACAGACGGGCTCGCACGGAGGCCAAGATATATTCGAGCATGGTTGGTTGATCGATATCATTCATTACATGTTGGGCTGCCGTTTTCCGCCCTTCTTCGGAATAAACGTGTACTTTATCAGAGATTAAAAAATAAGAGTACACACGCTCCACCATGCGGTTCTAGTAGTAGTACTACTCGTACTACTGCGCTTGGCTCTTCGCCTCTTCGTGAAGTCGAACAATGATGGTACTCCGCATGTTGGGTACTACAGTGTATGCCTCTGACAATCTGACACCAAATGGACTGATGCGTGTCCACCGTGGGTAGGTTGCATTAGTCAAAAGGCGTAAGCGAGCTTCACCTTGTCTTGCAAGCTTCTCCTCGTTCTGCGAGTTGACGGGACACACCAAAAAGTAGTGCTAGTCCATACTCCCTCCTTTCCGGTTAATATGGCTTAATCTTTTTTGCGGGTAAATGAGAGAGCTTTATTCATATATAAGCATTCTTAAGACGATCAGCCAAGACACTGGTCACTAGGAAGTGAGGTACCCCGCAAAAAAAAGAAGTAGGAAGCGAGGTGTTTCATCAAGCCAGCTGTCGGCCACATTCAAAGTGCAGCAAGCACGGTTCGCACGAAGATGCGCCGCAAGGTTTGCTGACCTGTTTACATGCTGAATAACAAAAAAAGAGGAAATATTACCGTGCGCTACTATTTGTAACAGGATATGAGCCAGAATTAAGCGAGAATTGTGGCGAGTGTTCCATGCAATCAACTTCCATTATCACATGCGAGAACCCTCGAAGAGAACCAAATGTGTTGAAGATCGCTTTATCACATTTTAAAATTATAATAAGAGTGCAGACGCTCCTCCATCCGGTTCCTAGTACTAGTATAGTACGTACCTTTATAGACTATAGTAGTAGTACTAGTAAACTTTGCACTTGGCTGTTCGCCTATTCGGGAAGTCGAACAATAATAGCACTAGTAGTATAGTGTATGCTTCTGGCAATCTGACATCGAATTAACTATTGCACGTCCACCGCCTGAGCGAGGGAGAGCTTGCATTAGTCAAAAGTTTCTCCTTGTCCTGCGAGCCACCGCGCGCAAGCTTCTCCCATCCTGCAACCTTCTCCTCGTTCGGCAAGTTGACGGGACACAACAAAGTAATGCTAGTCCATACTGCCTCCTCTCCGGTTAATATGGCTTAATTTCAAACGAGATAAATACACTGTCTGTCACTGTATATTTCTAAAAATACGGTCAGTGGACTTCATAATACACTCATTGCACTCAATATATATATTTTCCAGTGTTTATACGGTCACTAGCTCACCCTAACTGAGTATGTGTGTACATGCACGTGTAGGTTGAGCACTTGAGCGTGACCGTGTGTGTTCCGTCGTGTGCTCGGACATGCATGCATTAGGGCGTCGCGCGCGTTTTTGCGTCCATGTGTACGTGTGACTGTTGCATACACGTAGGGGGGGTACGTGTAGGGGCCACTAAGGAACAGTCAAATCACACAGTAAGTTAGTCGGAAGAAGCAACCATCATTTCACTCTTGAATGACACGTACGCAATATAAAATGGTTGATATGGAGAGAAAAAGAAAACCACTATATATACACTACACTACTAGGAAAAGGGCTATAGATGATATGGACACTAATGGCGCACCAGACATGTGGTGCGCCACTACTATATACTAATGGCGCACCATGTGTTGGTGCGCCATTAGTGTCCAAATACTAATGGCGCACCACATCCACGGTGCGCCACTAGTAACATTTTTTTTCAAAACTAGTAATGGCGCACAAGGGGATAGTGCGCCATTACTAGTTAAACTAGTAATGGCGCACCACATCCACGGTGCACCACTATTAAATTTTTTTCAATTTATTTTATTTTATTTTTCAAAACTAGTAATGGCGCACTAGGGGATAGTGCGCCATTACTAGTTAAACTAGTAATGGCGCACCACATCCATGGTGCGCCACTAGTAATTTTTTTCAATTTTTTTTTCAAAACTAGTAATGGCGCACCGTGGGAGTGGTGCGCCATTACTAGTTGAACTAGTAATGGCGCACCACTCCAACGGTGCGCCATTACTAACTTGACCCAAAAATTCCACTGAATGCACCCCCCTATGGACCGCCTTTTCAGTTTTTAAAAAATAAAAGAAAATGATGGAAATGTCAAAAAATAAAAGAAAATAAGTTTCCCATGTGATATGTGGTCTAGTTGTTGGGAAAATTTACATATATGAATTTCGCATTTATTTGCAAAATCTCTCTGGAATTTGTAAAATGGGCATAACTTTTGCATACGAACTCGGATTAAAAAGTTTTTTATATGAAAAATCATCTACTCGAAAAGTTACATCCGAATTTATCAGGGGAACCTTGTTAAACATTTTCAAAATCCTCAAAAACCTAACAGAAAAAAAGTTACGGGGCTTTCAAGATCTAGAGGCAAAAAAATTCAAACTTACTAGTGGCGCACCGTTTGCTTGGTGCGCCACTAGTAACAGAAAAAAAAAGTTGGTGTTGAATTTTTTTTCAAAAAATGATACGTAATATGACCGGGAAGTTTGAAATATTTTTCAAAATTTCATCATACTCATGAACATGAACAAAGTCCTAGACATCAACAAGGTTTAATAGGATTGATATGGTAGATATATCAACACCTGTTAAGTGAGGTGGTGCTGGGGTTGGATAGAACTGTGAAGTTAAGCGTGCTCGGGCTGGAGTAGTGTGAGGATGGGTGACCTTCCGGGATGTTTGACCACTTAGTGCGATTTGACTTGAGATTAAGCATATTGACCCCAGATTAAGAAAAAACGAGAAAAAAAAATTTGAAAAAAAATTTCTGAAAAAAAATTTGAAAAAATAATTGTTACTAATGGTGCACTTCTATGTGGTGCGCCATTACTAAGTCAGATAGTAATGGCGCACCATGGGCTATACTAATGGCGCACTGCCTGGTGCGCCATTAGTATCTAGTATACTAATGGCGCACCTATGGTGCACCATTAGTAAAAAATCTAATGGTGTGGTGCTAGTGACGCACCTGTAGTGCGCCATTAGTAGGCAAAACAGGTGCGCCACTAGCAGGCCTTTTTCTAGTAGTGCTAGCAGGAGCCTAAGCTACAAGCCTGCTTGCTTAGGTTGCTCTTTTCACAAGCATAGAACGACGGGCCTGATCCCGCAGCTGGGGGAAGGGAACAATGTTCTGCGTAGACGCGGTCGACATCGGCGAGGGAGGAAACCCACAGTCGGTGCGTCCCAATCGGGGGTCACCGCGGTATGGGCCGAGGCCGCGTCCCAACCGCCCTTCTAGCTAAAGCCCGACGTCCCAGGTAGTCCATCTTCCTTTTGGAGCCAGCTTGCTCCACTGCCGTAGCTCCATCTCCATGTCGATCTTTCTCTACTTCTACCGGCTTCTACTTGTGATGAGTTTATGTCTCATGAACTAGTGCCAGTACTATTATTCTAATCACACTTCTTCAATATCTTTGCCATCAGGGATGCTCAGGTCGGTTTTTGTGGAACTGCACAAAAGTATCGTATGATCCGAGGGTGCCAGCCGTCTTTCCTTCGACAGGTTCTACCTGGCCAGGAAATTAAATCATGTTTAGGGTTTAGGGTTTAAGTCATAGTGACCCCATTAGTAGTTTTTCTTTCGTACACGCTCTCACAACTTTTTTCTTTAGTTGTGAGGTAAATATTGGCTATGATCTGTGAATCATTGAGATGCATCAGCATGCGTGTTAGTTTTCCTTTGTATTTGTTGGAATGTTGTAACGGGGCAACCTTGGAATAGGAATGAAAATGGAGTGGAAAGTTTCCGTTTTTCCGGAGAAAAATGGAAACGGAGAGAAACCAACGTTTCATTTCGTTGGATTGCGCCATCGAGCAAAACCAACGTTTAAATCACGTCTGTCGTGTTCGTGTCTCACCCTCCTCCACGGCTCGACCCCACATGGTCGCTCAGCATGCCACTCACCGCAAACCGAGTGTACAATAACTTTCCCGCCTGCTTGTCGATGGATCGCGCCATGGAGTACTAGCACTACTGGAAGAGATTGACGAGTTGGGGGAGGACAGCTAGCTGTAGCACGAACTCCCAAGAAATTTTTACATGCATGTTGTAGCCGGCTATTGCGACCTTTGAACGCGGAGCAGCCGCGTGCACCCGGAAGTGGCGCGGGCGACGCTCTCTCGGCCGGCGCGCCACTTCAATGCCAGCGCTAGTGAGAGCTTGCGTGCGCTCTGGCCAGGCATGAATGCGGCACTGACCGTTGCGGGCGCGAAGCACGCGCGGGTGATGAAGAGGGTTCGGGTTGGTCAGGACCGGCCGTGGCAGCGGTCTGGACGTGCGCAAACAAGAGATGATGTACGTTAATATTGCTGCATATATAATTAACAACGTAAATAATGTGCCAGTTGGACAAATATGATTGGAGATGGAGATGGAAATGGAATTTTACGTAAACACGGATATGCATGTCTATGTCTATGTGTGTGTGCGCGACGACTCTCGCGACCTGGAAGCGGGGGCGTGTTTTTGATCGAGTTTTCTTTCTTGGTACGTTAGAAAATCATTTTGTCTAATTCACATGTAGATGTTATTTAAGGATATCACATCTAAGCTCCCACAACTATATAATGTAGCAACAAGAAACAAAAAAAACTAGGAAAAAAATAGACCACAAACAGAGTGGACATCAACTTAGATGTGACATAACTATGTCACATCTAGATGTGTCCTAGACAGACCCTTAAAAAACTGTTCGCCAGTTTTCATTTCTTTTTTCCGAGAACGCGTGTATTCTATTTAAAACCACTGCTATGGAGAGATTTTTTTACTCCATTATAGCCTCTTATTTGATAGAGTTTCTCGCATCTCGCTCTCTCACGCTCTCCATATATGTTACACGCTGGAGGCTCAGCGTTCATTTGCTAGGGTTTGCTATATTCACAGTCTCTCACCCTCTCTTCACCAGATCTAAACAAGACTGCGTTGGCCTCTTGTCTCTCTCTCCCCCCTCACAGCTGGTGAAGGAGGCGTCTGTATCCCGTCGCACTGGGAAGGGGAGGAGGTGCAGCGTTCACTCTATCGCCTTCGGCGAGGGAGGCAATCCACTGCCGGTTGCTTTGTTCTCTTTCACCCAGCGCCTGTGCGGGAGGGCCACCGACCCCTTCTTCCTCGCTGCCGTACGTAGTGTGGGCAGATCCGGCCTCCCGCCGCACGCCTTGCCACATCCCGACGACCCTAAGGTATAAGTTTCTTTGAAACCGCCATTGCTCTAGCTGCATGTGGATCTTTTTCGATCTGTAGTCGAATCTAGGTCTTGGTTCAAAGAGGAAAGAAGGGTGTGGTGGGCTAGAGCAAGAATCTAGAACGTGGTTCAATGAGGAAAGGAGGGGCGGAAAGTAGTATAGACTGGCTATCCAGCCGCTTTGTAGGTCGAAAAGGGAAAAAGGGGGTAACCCAGTACACACATCTGTAAGGAACCGATCTCTTTGTTGAAAAGGGAAAGAAACTGGGGGGTCGGGTAGTTTGTGCAGGACTAGATTTGCTGTCCTCACATAGGAAGAAGGTTCAAAGAGAACAAATATGGAACCAGCGCATATATGCTGCTTGGCTACATACTCTGCATCACCCATTTATACGTGTGGACGCACATGGTGCTGGCATGTCCCATACAGCTATTTTGCTGTTGTTAATCTAAGAATGCCGCCAGAAAATTGAAGCAATGCCACTGTTAAAAGTAAATTACATTTTTTTAACGACTGTTGTTTCAAGAGAATGTCTCTGTTAATATGGATCAATGCAACCGTTTTAGAAATGCTACTGTCCTACTTTGTTTTCCATCCAAGATAAGTTAGATGCTTCTTTCTGTCACCGTTTGTTTCATCCTCCTTTATCGGCAAGTAATTGTTTCCTTTCTTGCCTCTGTTAAAACAGGGCTATCGATTCAACTTGTTGCTATTGCGACATTTTGCTTCGCTACTCGAAACACTTATGTTTTAAGAGTGTTTTGTGCAGTTCAACTTGAATGTCACACCGGTGACTTTGCTTAATTTTGGTGGAACTGCAAAAAAGGAGATCGAGATTTGTTTCCAGTCTTCGTGGCGAGTTGTTTCAAATCTTGGTCTCAACCACATGATGTGTAGTGTGCTTTGAGATGTTGTGCTACTTGTTTTGGTACTGTTTTAAATAAATGTTGAATTGAAGCTATTGTATTGCTGTCTTTTCCCATTAAGTAGTGAACAAAAATGGGACCAACCCAGACATGATGCTTGTTGCTTTGTTACAACAAATTCAGCATCACCCCCTTTATAAGCCAGTAATTGATGCCACTTTCAGAATTAACTACTGAATCTTATTTCAAAACTGCAACACTTGTTAGGGATTGGCGGGATTACCATTTTTTTGGCCGCATGTTTCATCCTCCTTTATTAGCCAGTAATTGATTCCTTTTTTGCCTCTGTTTAAACAGGGATATCTATTCAACTTGTTGCTATTGCGACATTTTGCTTCGCTACACGAAACACTTTGCTTGATTTCAGTGCAACTGCACAAAACGAGATTGGATTTCCTATTCATGTTGGCAGATTCGTATTTTATCTTGTCCGTCTCATGAAAGGTCAGTACAGGCCTTCATCCACATGATTGTGCAGTGTGCTTTGAGATGTTGTGCTACTTGTATTGGTACTGTTTTAAATAAATGTTGAATTGAAGCTATTGTATTGCTGTCTTTTCCCATTAAGTAGTGAACAAAAATGGGACCAACCCAGACATGATGCTTGTTGCTTTGTTACAACAGACTCTGCATCACCCCCTTTATAAGTAGATGGAAGCACATACTGTTGTTGCGCCCACTCTCCCTTGGAACTGTTTATGCTTTTTGTTAATCTAATGCCGCTGGTAAAATTAAGCAATGCCCCTCTCAAAATTAATTAACTACTGAATCTTAGTTCAAAACTGCAACACTTGTTAGGAATGGTACTATCCTGCTTTGTAGTTCTTTCTACATGTTTAACCAAGGTATTGTTAAGATAATGTCTCTGTTAAAATGAATCAGTTGCATTGTTTTAGGAATGGTACTTTTCTGCTTTGTCGTTCTTTATACATGTTGAAACAAGGCATTGTTAAGATAATGTCTCAGTCAATATGAATGAATCACACTGATGGAGAATTGCTAGTCTCCTGCTTTGTTTCCCATTAAGATAAAGTAGATCAGTAGATGCTTTTCTTCTGGGAGTACAAGTCATCAACCGTTATTTCTCAGTAATTGTTTCCCTTATACCTATTGTTGCTTACAGGGATATCAAAATTAAAGCTCGGTTTTATTCCGACTTCGATTTTAGTTGAACTGCACAAAAGGAGCCAATGTGTCCAAGGCAAACTGCTGCATTACTGGGTCCAGTTGGTCGTTCCACTTTGCAGAAAGAAGCAGTCACTGTTTGCGCTACATTACAGAAGGAATGACCAAGAAGCTTTACAGAGTATTATTAAACACCCGTGACATGACTAGTCTGCAGAGACCATTAGCAATTTAACAACACGTGGAGTGCTGTCACAGCCCCAGATCAGCCCTTGCTTGATTTCTCTTGCATCCATGCATCATGTTTAAATTCAAATGAAATTTGAATTGAGGAATTTTCAAAGCCTCAGAAACCTTTTAAAAATGATCAACATTAAAATCTTCTCAAAGAAGCCCAAGAAAATGTTCCTGTTAAACCTTGAAAAATATTGGCAACAATAAAATTCAAACCAATATTTTTGGAATCACAAAAATATTTATTTTGGGCCTTTTTGAATTAAATCAATGACATATTTGGGTTGGATTTATTTCTGTTTCATAAGAAATAAAGTTCATATAATTTTGTGAGTTGCCTGTAACCTTGGACTAGTTTCTGAGCTCACATAACAATTTACAGAAAGTTTAGAAAATAATTTGATGTTTTAAATCAAGTCAAAACAAATAGCAGAAAAATTAGAAAAGAGAAATAAAAGTCAGAGAGGAGGGAAAATTTACCTAGCCTCACCTGTGCGGCCCAGGAGCCGGCCCAGCCTAGCTGGCCGATGCCAGTCACCTCCCACCTCGCGCCAGAAGGACGCGAGGCGTGTGCTCGCCGCACGCCGGCACGCGCCCGCGCCACCTCCTGATTTCCGCCGCTTCCCGACGCGGCTGTGAACGCCACACACCTCCCCTCGACCCCCTCGCTCCTCTCCCTCACTCTCTGCTCTCCTCCTCCCCTCTGTCTCTCTCCCCACAGCACCACCGAACGGAGCCGTCGCCACCGTCGCCGTTGCCGTGGCCACCGAGCCCCCCTCGCCTAGCTAGGATATCCAGAGGAACCACCATCGTCTCCTACGTCTCCTCGACGAAGGAAGCAAGCCCCGACGCCCGAAAGCGTCGCCATCGAGCTCGTCCCCGCCGCCTCTGGCCGGAGATCGCCGGTGTCGATTCGCCTCGACCAGAGCGTCCCCGAGCCCGCTGAGTCCTCCCTTGAGATCACTGTGAGCCCCTGAACCGTTTCCCCCTACTCCCGTGCTCGATTGCGAGCTCTAGCTAGACTAGCCACCGTGCCCGAAGCTCGCCGCCGCATGAGCTCGTCGCCGCCGTGGCTCCGGCGACCAAATGGCCCCGCGCGTGCGTCCGTTGCACTCGCGACGTTCCGTAGAGCAACGCTAGCGCGATAGCCAGTTTGTTTGCAAGCCGCAGCGCTAACCCCGCACCCACTCGAACTCCGGCGGCCGCGAAAGAGCTCGCCGCCGTCGACTCCGGTCACCACAGGCCCAGCCACTACCCCCATTCGACGTGCGCCTGCAAGAGCTCTCCAATGAGCCCAAGAACGGCCTCGTCCGTGCCCTGTGGGCGCTTTCCGAGCCGCGCCGCCGTCTCGGGCCTCGCCGGCGTCCAGTCGCCAGCGGGTTTGACCTAGTTTGACCCAGTTTGACTCCCCCTGAGTCACTGACGTGTGGGCCCATGTTCTTAACTAAACTAGATTAGTATTAGTTTAGCGCTAATTAATCTCGATTAGTTAGGTTAGTCACTGACAGGCAGGTCCCATGGGTCAGGTTTGACCCTGGCCAGCCCGTTGACTCGCTGACGCAGTGATGACGTCAGACTGACGCAGTAAAGCATTATCTGGATTTAAGTTTATTCAGGAAATTCCAGAAAATAGTATAAACTTCTAAAAATCATATAAAATCAACCGTAGCTCAGAATGAAATAATTTATATATGAAAAATTATCAGAAAAATGCAATCTATCCATCTGTATCATTTTCATGCATGTCAAACTAAGTTATACCTGCTGTATAGGTGAAAACATGATAATGACATTATAAATGCTAAATATGGAGTTTGCATATGAACCCTTAGTTCATATGGGCCTCATTTAAACTATTGCTAGATGCATTAGTGTAAATCATAACATTATTGACATGTCATGACCATGCATCATACTGTCGCATTGCATTGACTGTGTCCTTCTCTGTTTGCCGGTAACCATCCCCTCTCAGTAGCCGATGCTCCGATGACGTGATCGATGACACCGATGAAGAACTATAATATCTTCAGAAGTGCCAGGCAAGCAAAACCCCCTTGTTCAATCCGATACAATCCCATTCTCTCGCTCCTGCTCTCTTCTACTGCATTAGGACAATCGATTCAACTGTTACATAGTGCGGTAGTTGAACCCCTTTTCCTCTGCATGACCTGTCATTGCCACAGTAAATAGATGAAACCCACTAGCATGAGTAGGAGTTGTTTGAGCCCTGATGTGCCTACTCATTCAGGCTTGTTTGTCATGCCTGCTACTGCTTAGAGTTGAGTCGGGTCTGATTCGTCGGGGATGAATTGGAATGGTGATGAACATGTCCTACTGTGTGTGAGCTAAGTGTGTGAACACGATTTGGTAAAGGTAGCGGTGAGAGGCCATGTAGGAGTACATGGTGGGTTGTCTCATTGAAGCCGTCCTCAGGAACTGAGTTCTGTGTTTGTGATCAATGATACAGTTACTACCACGCACTGGGCCCGAAACCAATGGACCCTCTCGGCTTCTTAATCACCCTTGTCCTCTGTCCAGGAGTTGCAAGTAGTTTCTGGTGTTTGTAGTATGCTGGAGGCCGTGGACAGCGCTGACCGAGGGGTGGGCTGTGATGCGGTAGGCACGTGGCACGGTGTACCGGGCGCCCGTTTGGTGTCTCGGGAACCCTGCACACATCGTTCGGGGCCGTATGTGGAAACCTCGGCCGGACTCCCTGCGGATGGAACCTGAATAGGCGATAAACCTGGACTAGAGACTTGAGTATTTAGGTAGGCTGTGGCCGACACCCACGTTGGGCTTCCGCTTGAAGGTTGCCGAGTACATGTCTTGTAAACGACGGTAAGTGGTGAGAGCGTGTGTGTCGAAGTACACCCCTGCAGGGTTAATATGATCTATTCGAATAGCCGTGTCCGCGGTAAAGGACTTCTGGGTTGCCTATAACAGTTCATAGACAAGTGAAAGTGGATACTCTAAAATGCGCAAGATAAGCGTGAGTGCTATGGATGGCGTTCTCGTAGGGAGACGGGAGCGGATCCATAGTGGAGTATTGATATGGTGAATATGTGGACTCGTGTGCGCCACCTCAAAAGAGTTACTTGCTGTCATAGTTAGGATAGCCACCGGGTCAAAGCTGGCTTGCTGCAGTTAAACTCCACCACCCCCCTTTGTTGATACCGATGCATATGTAGCTAGTTCTGATGTAAGTCTTGCTGGGTACATTTGTACTCACGTTTGCCTATTTTATGTTTTGTAGAGAGACGCCAGTCTCGCTAGTAGTTCCGTGTGGACTTCGACGTTTAGCTTGATACCTCAGCTACGATCTTGTGCCCTCGGCAGGATCTAGTAAATAGTCAGGCTTCTCAGCCTTTTTCATTTGTAGATGTCTGTACTCAGACATGTTAAGCTTCCGCATGTGCTTTGACTTGTATGCTCTGAATGTTGGTTCATGAGACCCATGTTTGTAATATCTGGCTCTTCGGGGCCTAATGAATAAATACTCTGAGTCGTAGAGTCTTGTTGTGATGCCA
The DNA here is from genome assembly GCF_018294505.1 of Triticum aestivum. NCBI lineage: Eukaryota > Viridiplantae > Streptophyta > Magnoliopsida > Poales > Poaceae > Triticum > Triticum aestivum. Next base: position 126,551,580 of record NC_057796.1, read on the forward strand.
TGTTGTATTTGCACATATCGAGCATATTGTGTGTATGATTGAAATGCTTGGTATGTGTGGGATCCGACAACCTAAGTTGTTTATCCTTGGTAGCCTCTCTTATGGGGAAATGTAGTCTTGTGCTTCCATGAGCCATAGTAGTCCGCTACAGCCCGGTTCACCGGAGTCCTGCTAGCCCAGCACTACTGCTCCGGACCACTTGACTGGCCGGCATGTGATTCACTTCGTTCCTGTGTCTGTCCCTTCGGGGAAATGTCACGCGGTGACATCCGGAGTCCTGCCTAGCCTGCTACAGCCCGGGTTCCCGGAGTCCTGTTAGCCCAGTGCTACAGCCCGGATTCACACGCTGCTGACCGACATGCTCGATGTTGATTCATGTATGCCTGTCCCCGTAAGTTAGTGCCACTTTGGGTTCACGACTAGTCATGTCGGCCCGGGTTCTCTGTCATATGGATGCTAGCGACATTATCATATACGTGAGCCAAAAGGCGCAAACGGTCCTGGGCCAAGGTATGGCGACACCCGTGGGAATACCGTGCGTGAGGCCGCAAAGTGATATGAGGTGTTACAGGCTAGATCGGTGTGATTTGGAATCGGGGTCCTGACAAGTGCCCTGGGCAAAAAGTGCCCAAACAAGTACAAGAAGCTACGACAGGACTCCACGATCATCGGCATTACATATTTTGAATGGGAAAAGCTTTTCAAAGTTTAATCATTGATGTTAGCAAGAAGACGTTAGTTTAATATATTGGAATTGGAAAACCTTGTCAAAATTTGCTCATTGATGTTAGCCAGAAGACATGCATTTGATATTTTTGAGTGGGATGCCCTTGCTATGAGCAGCGTCGAGTGTTTTTCCTATTCCTGTGTTCAGTTTAGAAGTAAATAGTTACTCTACTGAGATATTCCTGTGTTAAGAGTTTGTTCTGAATATTGTCTATGTAATGCCAGGCATTGTGTTTGATTGCAAAGTTGAGCTTGGAATGTTGTGGCATGCGGCATCACGAGCTGTTCACCGTGCCTCCTAAGAATAATGCTTCGTATTGTTTTGCATGTCGATCTAATGCCAGTGATTTGCTTGTTAAGAAGATCATCCTCTTCTGTTATTTCCGTGCTTAAGAAGTTCATCGTCTGATGTTTCATTCATAGCCTATACGACAAGTCGGGTAGGTTAGACGTGAAACCATATGATCTTCCGACCAACTCATGATATTAGGCCGTGATTGGATCGTCGTTTTCCAACCAAAACCGCTTGTAAAACTGATGCTTGTAAATTAAAGTAGATGGTCTCTGGCGAAGGCGCTTGGTTTGTCGATTTCGACTAGTAAAATATCGGAAGTACTTCACACACGATAAAAATGCTGAACGACACTCGGACGATTGCTAATCCAGCCGTTAGCTGCTGTTTCAGCGTTGCCCATGGATGGCGTGATACGCACGTCGTGCATGTATCGTCTGGTAATGTCGTCCATATAGCAGTGCCCATAAAATATACACTGGTCTCTCAAATTACACGCGTAACTCGCCGCTTTTACTTACAGACCTCGGGCCCTCGGTTTCATTATGTCTGTATTTTACGCGTTGTTTCCGATGACGAGTAAATTACACTTGTATGTTAATACAGGTTTGAAATAAACCAGAGCTCCCAAGCGCGGCCTTACCGTTTCATGTCGTCTCAGTTTCTCGAAGGTGCTCATAGGTGTCCGATGATCCTGGCTTCCTGAATGAGCAGCGGGTGCTGTATCAGACCATCCGTAGGGCCCGCGAGGCCCTCTCCGTTGTCCTTCGAGTTGTTGCGCTCGCCGTGGCGCCGAGCATTGTTAACATCATCAACGAACATGAGGATTCAGGAGATGACTTTATTTTGACTGGATGACACTAGGGACCCACTAGGGCCATAGCCGTACGTACGCAAGTGCCTCCTTATTATGTACAACTATATTTTTTTGCTTTCTCCTGGTTTCCTGACATCACGATCTCACACCATTGTCAACCTATGTAGTCAATATAAACGAGAGAATTGCACAAGGTGCGGCCGACAGCTGGGACCAAGCAGCTTGAGCAGTATTTGTGTTTTTGAGGCGTGAGCACTGTAGAGTTTTTCTTGGTGATGATTTCGTTGTTGTTCAGAGGAGAGCAGGGTATTAACTGGGCGGGCTGTGGCCCGTCTAGCCCAGGCCAGATATCCAGCCCAGATACTAATTTTTTCAAGATGAAAATGGCTAGCCCAGCTATACATCTTTTTGAGGAATACCCAGGCAAGGTCAACTTGTTATTCTCCGCCCCGCTGGGCTGCAAATCTTTCCTAGGAGGGATGCATTAGGCTTAACAGGAAAATGGGCTTTAAAAATAATAAATGGGATGTAATTATAAAAACTGGCCAGTAACTATAAAAAATACACCAAACACGAAATTAGTTTATAAAATATTATTTATGGATTTTGAAAATCTTAAATTTTCATTGTTGCGCGCACAATGTTTCGTTGGATTTTTACGTAATACAAATTTATATTTAATCTGACTAGAAATTTTGGGAGAAAAATATTTCGGATCCCATCATAATGTGGGAAATTTCATTGAATTCTGTCTTCAACGGTTGGTTGAAATTATTAATCGTTGTCCTAGCTAGAAAATGGGATGTACTTTTAACAAACTGTAAATGGGCTGTTGTAAATTCCATTAGAATTCAAAAATGGGTTGTACATTCTTACAAAACGCAAATGGGCTATAAGTTCTCTGCCACACACTTGTGGGCCTACTAAGTGATGCGTCCCCTAAAAAAATAAGTTGACGCGTATGCAAGGCTTTGTCAACTTATTATAGTCAACACACGGTTCTAGCAGCAGTGGCCGTTGGATGTCTATACAACGGATGTCGTGCTTCTTCTTCAATCTCGGATATTCTTAGCTTCGGCCGCCCAAAAAATGATTCCTCCCGCTGACATCTGGGGCGCACCGTTTTGGAGGCTGACCTGTGGGCCTACTAAGTTGGAGCATACCAAGGGCTTTGTCAACTTACTCAATATAAATGATTCTAGCTTCAGTGACCGTACGATGTCCATCCAACGGCCGTAGTGCTTCTTCAACCTCTGGTCTTCTTTGTCCAGCCGCCCAAAGCAGCGCCGGTCGTGCCGCCTGCTCCTGCCTCCCGTGGCCGGCTATGCTGCCACGGAGGCCTCACCGCCCCCATACTACTCCCACCGCTGGCCAGGCCATCCCTCCACTCACCCACACCCCCTGTTATTCTGCGGCGACGGCAGCCTCACACCGCAGCCGAACCAGTGAACCCTCGTACTCCTCTCCGCGCGGGCTTCCACTGCTGCGTCTTCCCCGGCTCCGCGTCGTCCCCTTCCTAGGCCTCGCTGTCGTCCACCGCCCTGGTGCTCTTGGCGCGGCGTGGTCAACATGGTCAACGACCGACTTCCATCGGAAGAGTACTGTACGTGGAGGGGCTGACAGTTGGGTCCACGGCGGCCGCAAGGAAGTGCCTCCTTATTACGCGCAAAATAATTATTCCTCCACCTGACAGCGGGGACCCACCAGACGGGCCACCTTATTTCGTGAAAAAAATATTTCCCCCTGACTGCTGGGACCCACCGGACGGGCCACCGTATTTCGCAAAAAAACTTCCCCCCCGCTGTCAGCTCGGACCCACCGGAAGTGCCTCCTTATTACGCACAAAAAAATGAATACTCCCCCTGCTAGCTGGGACCCACCTTGGTGGGAGGCTGACTTGTGGGCCTACTAAGTTGAAGGGGACGGAGGGCTTTGTCAACTTAGGCAATATGAACGATTCTAGCTCAAGTGACCATACGATGTCCATCCAACGGCCGTAGTGCTTCTTGAACCTCTGGTCTTCTTGCTCCAGCCCCCCAAAGCAGCGCCGGTCGTGTCGCCTGCTCCTGCCTCCCGTGGCTGGTTGTGCTGCCGCGGAGGCCTCACCGCCCCCTACTATTCCCACCGCTGGCCAGGCCTTGCGACGACGGCAGCCTCACACCGCAGCCGAACGAGTGAACTCTCATACTCCTCTCCGTGTGGGCATCCACTGTTGCGTCTTCACCGGCTCCGCGTCGTCCCCTTCCTAGGCCTCGCTGTCGTCCATCGCCCTGGTGATCTCGGCGCGGCGTGGTCAACGTGGTCAAGGAACGACTTCCATCGGACGTGGACTGTACGTGGAGAGGCTGACAGCTGGGTCCACGGCGGCAGCAAGGAAATGCCTCCTTATTACGTGGAAAATAATGATTCCTCCACCTGACAGAAGGGATCCACCGGACGGGCCACCAGCTACACCTTCGCACGCAAGGAAGTGCGTCCGGGCAAAAAAAGATTCGCCCCCCTGACTGCTGGGACCCACCAGCTACATCTTCGCACGCAAGGAAGTGCGTCCGGGCAAAAAAAACAAAACGATTCGCCCCCCTGACTGCTGGGACCCACCAGCTACATCTTCGCAGGCAAGGAAGTGCCTGACAGTCGGGACCCACCTGGTCGAAGCGTACGTAGCGTTGTCATTCTAGTCGCGAACGTGTACGTTCATATATACTGGTCGATGTAGAGGCGCGCACGTGTCGTAGTAGAGGCGCGTACGTGTCGTAGTAGAGGCGCGCACGTAGCATGTACACGTATGTACAGCGGCCAGGGTGCAAGAAAGAAAATACGGCGACGTACGTACATACGGGCAGGGTCTCGAACGCCTACTCATGCATACGTACGGCGAGGGCTCGTGTACATGGCTGGGTCGGAACGGAGAAACAGCGCCGTCGTCGTGTTCATGGGGAGGCAACGGAATGCGTCGTGTTCATGGGGAGGGGTGTGGCGTACCGCAAAACGGAGGAAACGGACCTCCTACGGTCGAAACGGGGGTCCTGTTGATCGGGAGGAGTGTGGCGTACCGCAAAACGGAGGAAACGGACCTCCTACGGTCGAAATGGGGGTCCTGTTGATCGGGAGGGGTGTGGCGTACAGCAAAACGGAGGAAACGGACCTCCTACGGTCGAAACGGGGGTCCTGTTGATCGGGAGGGGTGTGGCGTACCGCAAAACGGACGAAACGGACCTCCTACGGTCGAAACGGGGGTCCTGTTGATCGGGAGGGGTGTGGCGTACCGCAAAACGGACGAAACGGACCTCCTACGGTCGAAACGGGGGTCCTGTTCATCGGGAGGGGTGTGGCGTACCGCAAAACGGGACACCACGGGATACTGTTCATCTCCACCGTCGACCTCCTCCAGCCTCCACGGGCTACCATCGACCTCCTCCAGCCTCCACGGGCTCATGTTCATCCAGCCTCCACCACGCGCTACTCCACCGGCTACTGTTCAACCACCCCTCCACGGGCACCCCTCCACCGTCTATTGTTCGTCCAGCCCTCCACACCACGGGGTCCTGTTCAACCACCCCTCCACGGGCACCCCTCCACCGTCTACTGTTCATCCAGCCCTCCACACCATGGGGTCTTGTTCATCGAGAGGCAACGCCACCGCTCACTGTTCATCCAATCCCCCCCGCAACACTCACTGTTCATCCAATCGATCGGCTTCAGTTAGCAGCAGTAGCGAAGGAATCGCTCGATCGGGTTCGGTTAACAGCCATCGATCGATCGCTCGGGTTCAGTAACGCGTAGCCTGCAGTGCAATCGCTCGGGTTCAGTTAGAGCCCAACACCTCGCACGGGTTCAGTTAGAGCCAACGCCTCGCACACAGGCGCGTATGTGTACGAGAAAAATGCGCATCACTCGGCCCCCGACCTCCCACCGTAACCGGGAACTCCTCGAAATTTTCCTCCCCCTCGCTTCTACCACGGTTTTTTCCGTCATGGACGGCCCAAAGAATGTCATGCAGCTGCGTCTCCGGCCCGCCTAGGACGAAAAGCCCATTTTCTGTACTTATTTTTTGTCATAGAAGTAGGAGCCCACCACATCTATGATGATACCGGGGTTTGTCACAATTATCGTCATAGAAGTGTCATATGTATGACAGGAAAAAATTCGTTCGGCCCAAAATGTCACGGATGTGTCTTTTTTTTGTAGTGTCGGCCGCAGACAGCATCATCCACCTTTGACCGCCATGTGCAAGGTTCGTGCTATCTTCTTCAATCTCACCCTGGTTCCATCGTACCAATTCAGGCGGTGGCCCGTTGCATGGCTAATCCCAATGTTGGAAAAAGCTTCTACGGGAACGGTGTCAGCGTTGTAAATGTTGTGCAAATTGATGTTGGTACCCTCCCGCACATATGCAAGCCAATCTCCACTCGCACCGATTCTAACCTGTGAAACAGTGGGCAGGGGGAGAATTAGCAAATGGACACGAAAGTAGTCCTTAGAATGCATTTACTACGTGATCAAACTCATCTTACCTGCTCATCGGACAAAATCGGAGTGCCCCTCAACGTCCGCATCTCAAGGGGCGTCAACTTGCAAATACGGCCATGCCGCGCCGGAGAGACCCCCAAGGAAACATCCTCGTGCGTTGCACGGAACATCAAGATGCATTTGTATGAGTAGTTTATGTTGTGAGAGAAAAGGATGAACGAGGGAAGGCCTTATTTGCAAATGTGGAGAGGGGTGTATTTTTTTTTATAAAATTGCCACAGTTTTCTTCCTATCCATCAGATATACATCGGATGGCCTATATTGTAGGGTGGCAGGCACACCATCATCACCAACTCTGTTTTTTATAAGAGTAGAGACTAGCAAGATGCCCATGCATTGCACGGAACATCAAGATCTTGTGGGAGAAAAGGATGAACGAGGGAAGGCCTAATCTGCAAATGTGGAGAGGAGTGCAGGTAAATTGTCATACTTTCCTTCCTATCCGTTAGATATAGATCGGACGACCTATATTGCAGGATGGCAGGCACACCATCATCACCAACTCTGCTTTTTATAAAAGCAGAGTTGGTGATGATGGTGTGCGTACCATCCTGCAATATAGGCCACCCGATTTATATCCGACGGATAGGAAGGAAACTATGGCAATTTTGCAAAAAGATACCCACACCCCTCTCCACATTTGCACATAAGGCCTTCCCTCGTTCATCCTTTTCTCCCACAAGATAAACTACTCATACAAATGCATCTTAATGTTCTGTGCAATGCATGGGCATCTTGCTAGTATAAGAGGGGTGTGGGTATTTTTTTGCAAAATTACCATAGTTTCCTTCCTATCCGTCAGATATAAATCGGACGGCCTATACTGCAGGATGGCAGGCACACCATCATCAACAACTCTATTTTTATCTATACCCCTATATAGTGTGCGAATAATTTTAAAACATGGTCGTTGGATGAAGCCAATCGGACAGTGCAGAGATGGCAAATCCGAGCACTACCGACCATTGGATATCATCTACATTTAACCAGATTCTGCCACATGTAGAATACTCCATGGTTGAACTAAAGCATAATGCACAAATCCCAAAACACAAGCACTTCTCCTTTGTTCTAGAATCTTCCGTATCATAATTGCCCAATTTTTTCCTGGATGAATAGCCATTATTTGTTTTTACTTTATGCTTTACAACACACAATTCATGAATCTTAAAATAGATTAACTTTTTTATAAAAGCTAATTGATTTTGTATGAGATGAACTATAAAAATTAAACGAACATCTACATCATGCATATATGACTCAAAGCTTACATGCTATAGTGTGGTGTTTATTCATAATTTGGTTGCCAAATCTCATGTGTGCAATGCACGTGTACCTTACTAGTAAGAGTAGAGTAGAGATAGAGATAGAGACTACTACTACCAATGTGCTGGCCCATGCGTTGCAATGGATCCAAAGTAGTAGAATAATACATGTTCACGGGCTTGAAATATAAACACTCTAGTTTTGATATACATATATCAGTAAAAGTAAATCATGCTTCACTCAAAATATATTGCTCGGGCTGCTTTGATGGTTTGAAGATAACAGGTTTTAAAAAATGGAGCTGTTTTTTTACATTTTGTAGCGTGGCATGGCGTCCGGTGCACCTAAGCGTCTGAACAAAATTGAGATTGGGTCGGTGGCACACCCTGCGGCAAGATGCCCGTGTGGGCTTCTTCTGTAACTAGCAAGATGCCCGTGCATTGCAGGGAACATCAAGATGCATTTTTTTTACAAAACACCTGTTGTGATTGACCTTTGCAGGGGTAATCCCATGTGTAAAAATTAATGATATCTCGAGAATTTTATGGGAAAAATGGTATCTTTGGAACAAATTTTCTCTACTACTGCTCCTTGCAGTGAGCGGTATGCAATGCATGTGTCAGCAGACATGGCAGCTTGTCCATGGAAGTTCAAAGACGGCGACCATCATGTTTCTTGTTTCTACCACTGCCACACCCACACGTGATTCCCACGACGCCGCTCCAACCCAAGGCACGACGTCCCCCGACGCGCGCCTCATCCCTCTCGGCCCCACCGCTCATCTGCCTTTGTGTGCATGACATGCGGGCCAGCTGAACTGCGGCGACCATCCACTTTCTACCACAGCCACACCCGATTGGACGCGGTTTGCCTGCTCCGCTCCTGTGCTCCGATCCGTACTCCCGCACCATTGAATTTTGATCCAGCGGCTGTGACACATTTCGTCCCGGGCATCAATCCTTAGTTGGAGTACTTCTGTACTACAGGTAGTACCCGCTGGTGTGGCCATCTATGCCTCGTAATGCCTCGATGCCCAGCTGTGGCGCCCTTGCCATGGCCACGCCACCACCGGCCGGTTCATCTCGAACGAGTGAGTCGCGAACCACGCCACCACCATAATAATGACATGTGGGCCACCCGCATTTAAGGTCCGCATGTCATTGACTCATAGGCCAGTGCACTAAGCCACTGAAGCTCGGTCCCGTGGGCCCCGAAAGGGAAATGTAAATTCTGTGGCATGCCTTGTGGTGCTCCCGCAGTACGAGCTCGTGCCAAACCCGGATGATATTTGGTAACCAACTAGTATGGTACACGTCAATTGCACGCATGAGATTTGGTAACCAAATCTCTACTCTCCATATCTGTATATTTGTAAAAATACGGTCAGTGGACTTCATAATACGCTCATTGCAGTCAACCACTACTAGGGAAAAGCCTATACACAGAGGTATAGCAGTAGCGCGTGTTAAAATAGGGCGCTACTGCTACTTTGTAGTAGCGCGTTCCTGGAAAGCGCGCTATAGCTACAACTATAGCAGTAGCGCGTGTGCAGTGAACAACGCTACCACTATAAATCCCAGCGTGTTGGCGGTAGGCTAGGAATAGTAGTAGCGGTTCCGCACAAAGCGCGCTACCACTATGGTCGTTGTTGCAGCGCGTTTCCTGCGTAGAGCGCTACTGCTAAGAAAGAAAAGAAAAATAAAAAATAGAAAAGTAAATGAAAATGAAAGAAGTAGGAAATAGAGAAATGAAAAAAGAAAATGTAAGGATAAAAAAAAGAAATAACTGCTTCCTATACCAGTAGCGTGGTTTGCTAAAATGCGCTATAGCTAATTTAGCTATAGCGCGTTTCCTAAACAGCGCTACTGCTAGTTCGACTTAACCACCCCAAAATTTTATTAAGTCCTGCTTCCCCCCTCTCTCCCCCCTGTTCCCCTAACTCCTCCGTCGCCGCCGCTCGAGCCCAAGCCTCCCCTCACCGCCGCCGCCCGCCGCCGCCCTCAACCTCACCACCGCTGCCGCCTGCCGCACACCCTCGACGCCGCCCCCGACCCCGGATTCGACGCTGCCCCCGACCCCGACCTCGACGCCACCCCCGACCCCGAGCTCGATGCCGCCCTCCACCGCGCGCCCGAGCCCCGACCCCGACCTCGATGCCGCCTACCCGTCCCTCGCCGCATGCACCCGAGGTGAGCACGCCTGCTCCTCCCCCTCCCCTACCTCTGTCTAGGGTTCTTCAAATTTTAGTTGCATCAAATTAGTTAGGGTTCATCTATGGGTGGAAACAAATCGGATGCGGATGTTTTCTTAGATGATGAATAAACACTATTGTAATGCATAATAAAATGAGTAAAATTTGACCACTTATTTCACTTTTAAGTTGGAAAATTGGAATATCCGCTACCACTTTCCACCCCTAGGTTCATCAAATTAGATGGTAATTAGGCCAGTAGTTCCAAGGTAGCTACGACATTTAGCTATAAACAAAAAACAGAATTGTTTTCTTTTCAAAAACTTGGTTAAACTAACTCTTGCTATGTAAACAAAAAACAAGATTGTTGTTATATGATATATGTCATTGATGTTCATTTGCATATTCCATTATTGTTGATTATATCTTTTCATTGAAGTGGCCATGTCATATGCAAATTCCTTAATAGTGTTTGCTCATGTTATATCTTTTCATTGAAGGGAATGAATCCGAGTGGCCTATGTTTTGCTGGAATGTTGATTCATTTCTGTTCCGGCAAATTTCAGGTTCTTGATTTGTCCACTTTTTAGCAAAACTCATGCGAAATTTTCCATGAATTTCGGCATGACTTGTGCAACAAACTAGGACGTATCGAGTGCCTGGGATTTGCCGCGCCAGGAAGGAGTCTACGTCCCTGCAAAGCATAGGCCTTTTTTTATGTCATTATTAATTTTATTAGGTATAGAATTAATTGAGTAGATTTAATTGTAAGAACTAGGTACTAATTAGGTACTAGTTTATTTTTATTTATAACAAGTTTAATTTTAGTAAGAACTAGTTGCATAAATAGAACTAGTTGAATATGTCACATTTGTTGTTATTTTTTTAGTTAAAGCAATTATTCCCGCATCGACGTCGACGATGCCTATCCCGCATCCTCGTCGTTGTCGACTCGGCGGAGGACACCTGCTTGACCAGATGGGCCAGGCCCGGGACTGGGCTCCGTCGGGCTGGTATTGGGAGGCGCTACCTACCGGGGGGCGCAGGTTGGTGAGGAGTCAGCCCGTCGTTGACCCGGACCTTCTTTGGTGGCGGTCGCGTGCGCCAGTGACGGTCCAGAGGTTGGAGGACCGCGCGGAGGTGGTACGTCACCGTGTCAGGGAGGAGAACGCGCACATCCGTTGCTACTTGTTTGAGTTGGAGCACAGGTTCTCCAATACCTGGCAGGTTCTTTGGGCACATGACCGGAGATATGATCGTGTGATGGTTCCTTATCTTTGGGTGTCCACTGCCCGCGCGATAATATTCGACGATGTACAGACGCATGAGATGATTTACTTTTGCTTATTGAATGCATGCTAATTTGAATACTTATTTATTTTACGATTTGGTTTTGCTTATTGAATGCTCATGTCAATATGAGTCCTATAAGATATTTTGAAATGTATATCTTCTATTGCTCAAATAGGAAATATCGAGTGCACCGGATTTGTGTGTTGAGTATCCTGGTAGTTTCCTTCGATCGATTTTCAATTAATGTTTCAACTATGAACATTGGAAATGTCTGACGACGAAAAGGATTTCGGCATTTGCGAATACTGCGAAGACGAGCACGGCCTGTGCGACAGAATCTTCATAGATGATGATAGGCGCTTCAGCATCAAGCTGGACAAGAACTTCGAAGTGGATACAGTAAGTCACAACGACAAGTCATTTTTCATAATTAAGCATGACATCTGCTTCGATTGCCTCAACTTATAATTTAAACTTTTTACTATTCTAGTAGCGTATCCCCTGCCATGCAAGAGTTTTTGTCTTGGATAAGATAGGTTTCAGTCCTATGCAAACTACTACGGAGGTAAAGAGAGTTAACTTGAAGACCGAGCATGGTTATACTTTCCAAGCAAAAGTATGCAACGCAGACACCTACACCTATTTTGAATGCAAAAGTTGGCAAGCACTATGCAAGGCTTATGCATTTGAGCCTGATATGTTTATCACCTTTGCTATTCGTCCCGAAGATGATATTGAAGGTAATAGAGAGATCTGGGTCGATGTGCAGACGCCTCCAGTTATACCATTATGTGAGTTTCTCAACCTTATTTATGTCTTCGATATTGTTTATTCAAAAATAGTTGACAACTAATTTCTATTGACAGCTTATTTCCATTCAAGCAAACATGTCCGGCGCTTGGTAGACATGACCGTCCACTGTCCCGGGGCTGAACTAAACTGCGAGGAGATAGGTCATTATGTTTCATGGCTTGAGGATCTTCATACTGTCAAGACAAATTATTTTCCTGGACTTAAAAATCTTAGTACTCAAAACATGCAACCAATAGTGTTCGTACTGAACTATGGTAACATCTATTTAGGAAAGACGGTAAGATTTTTACTATTTTTCCTCAATGCATCTTTTGCATACATTATTTTTCAAGCTAAACTTCATTGCTAAGTATGTTACTATACGATGTTCTTCAACAGGGACTCCCAATGAATGTTGTGCCTCATTGGATCGAGACTAAAGGTCGCATGAGAATTGTTAGCTTACGGCCAAGATTTCCTACAATGCACTTTAGTGCATTCAGAATTTCTAATAGCGAGGAATGCTTAATAGTGAAAGACTGGAGCAAAATTGTGAATGATCGCAGAGAAGTACTAGGGGGCAGCAATCAGAAGCACGGCCCACGATTAGGAGACAGGTTCATCTGCATGCTCCAACTTGATGAAGCAGGAGCGCTACACATGTTTTATGCTATTTACCTGAGAGAGAGCAGCAGGAGTGATTAGCTAGCTAGAAATGAATTATGATGATTAAATAGCTAGTGTTGGTGGTAATGACTATGATGATTATTATTAGCTAGTGTTGGTGGTGATTAGATAGCTACCGCAGCTAGTGTTGGTGGTGATTAGCTAGCTAGAATGAGTTTGAAGATGATGATGTGTGCTACACAATGACTATGATGATTAAATAGCTACTGTTGGTGGTAATGATTATGATGATGATTAAATAGCTTGTGTTAGCGGATTAGATTCAAGTGGAGGCAACATGTGGTGCACATCGAAAGTACTACTAGTCCAATCTAGATCAAGTTTGGATTAGTAGTATACTTTTGACATGCACCACATGTTGCCTCCACTTGAACCTAATCCACCTTCATTTGACACACTGTTATGGACATATTGATATAACAACCTCATAATTGGTATTGTACCAAAATTTGAATAACGGCGTATAAATACACTAAAAATTAAAAAATGAGAAAAAGAATACTAGTAGCGATGGAGAGTAAACATGCTACTACTAGCTATATTAGCAGTAGCGCGGGAGTGAACAAACGCTATGGCTATATGTCTTAGCAGTAGCGCGTGTCGCACGCGCTACTGCTAAGGAATAGCTGTAGCGCCTTACTAGTAGCGCGGTGTCCCGCGCTACTACTAGGGTTTTCCCTAGTAGTGAACATATACATTTTCTGGTGTTTATACGGTCACTACCACACCCTAGTTGAGTATGTGAGTGCATGCACATGTAGTTTGAGCACTTGAGTGTGACTGTGTGTGTTCTGTCGTGTGCTCGGACATGCATGCATTAGGGCGCCGCGCGCGTTTTTGCGTCCATGTGTACGTGTGACAGTTGGATGCATGCACGAGGTTGTTGTCGGATCACGGGTTCCGGCAAAACCCTTAAGGTTCGAACTCTAGGGTGTGCGCGAAGTTCTTTCCCTCCTACCGATCCACGCCCTAGGTTTGCTAAGATCTCGCGGACGAACTCGACGAACTCACAACACAAAAGACACAAGATTTATACTAGTTCGGGCCACCGTTGTGGTGTAATACCCTACTCCAGTGTGGTGGTGGTGGATTTCCTCTTGGGCTGATGATGAACAGTACAAGGGGAAGAACAGCCTCCTGAGGTTGAGGTGTTCTTGTGCTCAGTTGTGGTTAAGGATCGGGTGAGATGCCTTTGGATGAGTTATGCCCTATGGTGGTGGCTAGTTCTACTTATATAGGCCCTGGTCCTCTCCCCAAATATTGAGCGGGAAGGAAGCCAACAACGGCCAATTTGAAAGGGGACAACTAGTATAGCTTATCCTGACAAAAGCGGTCTTTGCCTGCAAAAGGCTCTGGTGGTGACGTCGCCTTGGGCTCCATGATGACCTCCTTCTTGCCATCCTGCTGGTCTTGGTCTCGTTACACTGATATGGAAACCTTTGCTTGATGCCTCGGTACTCCGCGCCTGCGCTTGCCTCCTTAGCACCGAAGAGGAAACAAGACGCTGCGCACGCTGGCGCCCGCCTGGTCTCGATCATCATGGCTCACGTCACGAGAACCTCGCGAGGTTTGCCTCGCATTGATCTCGCCGCCCCTCGCGAGCCTGCCTGGTTAGGCCGCTCCTGAGGAGGTCTTGTGTCGTCCGCCTCGCGAGGCTTGGCCCCTCACGAGGGTCTTGAATTCCTTGTTGATGAAGAGGGGCCATACAGGCCTGCTAGCGCAGCCACGCCCTGGGCCGCAGGCAGGCAAGTCTGGGGACCCCCGTTCCCAGAACACCAACTGTAGCCCCCGGGCCCAAGGCGCGCTCGGGCTTGGCTTAGAGGCGAAGCCAAAGGTCAAGTACGGAGCGCCGCGGGCCCCAAAAGCCTGCGGCCTTGGTCGACGCGTGGCGGTTGATTGGACGTGGGCGTCTCCGCTTCCCCACGCTACCTCGGCAACCGCCCGACTTGACAAGTCCCTGCGACATGCAAGGGAAACCATCATTACCTGTGATCGTGGGGGGCGCTGGTTGGCCTTCTCCCGCTATAAATGGGGAGGGGGGCAGAGCCCCCGTCGCCCATCTCTTCCCAGTTCGCTTTGCTTCTTCCTCCTTGCTCCACCGTTAGTACCAATTCCCATTGCGCCGATCCGAAGGTTCTCCGCCAAGGAGAAAGGAAAGGCTCCCCGCGACGAGCCGGGGCCGCTTCCGCCGAAGAAGAGGTCGGTTCACCGCCGCGATGCAGCGGCGATGCAGGTGGTGACGAGGCCTTGGTGCGAGCGGCCTCCTCCTGGGTATCCGCTACCCCTGTACGCCCAGGCCGGGGGCTCAGGAGGAAGGAGCGACGAGCGGCGCCGCGTGATGGCGACACGCGCTGTCGCCCCTGGAACCCACGCTGCGGACTCCTCCCGCGAGCTCATGCTGTGGGCGGCGATGCCCCCAAGCACCTGGATCCGCTTCCCGCGGTTCTTCTCCGACGTGATGCCGCCGAGGGGACCCCTCGAGCTTTGGTTGCAGCATGCTAACTGCGACGCCCCAGCGACCGGAGCAGAGGTCGAAGTGGTCTCCTCCGGCAAGATCTTCATGACCCGCGGCGGGGGTGAGGTTGCGCGGGTTTGCCGTGCTGAAGGCGCCCTCGCGATCCACTTCGACTACGACGGTGCCTCCACGCTGTTCTTCAAGGTCTTCGACGCGGAGGGCCGCCGCATGGAGTGTTGCCCTGGAGGGGTGCGCCAGGACGATGCTCGCCCGGCCTACGGCACCTCCAGCAGCAGCGACCCTTGGGCGTCCAGCGGTTCTCCCGAGCTCTACGAGACTCCGGAGACGAGCGACAACAGCTACGTGCCCCGGAGCTCTCGCCGCGCCCGGAGTAGGGCTGCGGCGTCCAGCCGCCGCCGTCGCTGATCTGGATGGGGTTGGCGCCGGCCTCCCGCGGCCCACTGTTGATGATGGCGTCGGCCACGGGAGGGTGTAGATAGGATTCCCCTAAGTTCTCGTCTTTTGTTCCCTGCGAGGAATCGAGAAGTGCCCCGCGGGGGTGTGTAAAGGATTAGTGATGTCTTTTCTTTACATTATCCTTGTTACGAAAATTTGCAAATGCCTGCTCTGTTTAGGCTCGGTCCCCCCTTTCCAACCTCACGACGGCTTGTTGTTCTATGCCAACAGGTCCTGGTCCCCAGGCAAGCTGCAACCGTCGCTGGTATGCCAGATCGCGTGCCGTGGTCAAGGCCAGGAGGTGAGCGGCCCGAGGTCCAGTAAGAGCCCCTGAGGCGTGATGCTCAGGACGTCCCCTTTAGCACTCAAGCAGCCATGGTAAGGTAAGAAAGGGAGGCGACGTTGCCGCAACAGGGCTGCGGCGAGCGTGACCCTTAGGCTCCAACGATTAGCCAATCTGAGCGCGAGACTTATGTTGGCGGTTTGGGGTCGATTCCCTGTGATGCGCCGCGTTAATGCGTGGATAGGCCAGGCCCATGCGAGCCTCCCCCTCTTCTCCATGCTCCCCTTTAGGATCTACGTCCTCACGTCCCGGCCCTCGAGCGAGCTCAGCCGCCGCTGGTATGCCAGGTCGCGTGCCGTGGTCAAGGCCAGGGGGTGAGGGCTGGAGAGCCAGTAGGAGCTCCTGAGTCGCGATGCTCAGGAGCCCCCCTTTTAACGCGCAAGCGGGTTGCGTGGGAGAAGAGGGAGCTCGCGGTGCCGCCTGCTGTCATTCTCATGAGGTTCCTGCGAGCCAGCACAAGGAGAAACATAGTTTGCCATTATGGTTGCACTTCCGCCGCCAGCTGCTCTGTGAGGAGACGAAGGTGCTGAGGGACTGGTGAGGTGACGTGCGCGGGGCGTGCCGCGAGCCAGTGCTCGACCGCTCAGGTTTGTCACCGTGGTAGGGACAGACCCGTGCACCAGCGCCGTGCTGGCGTGAGTAGCCCCCGCGGGAGGTGACGATCGGAGAAGGTAATAGTCATAGACAGATTAAGCATGGAAAGCAAACTAGCTTAGGTAAATGCAGGGAAGATACACGCCACCGGGTCAGGCCCGAGCGGCTTGGGGATGATGCAGCCCGAGGGGCGCCCCCAACAAGGTAAGCTAAAGACATAAAAATGGATACATGCCACAGGGACGAACCCACGCGGCCTAGGAATGATGCAGCCCGAGGGGCGCTCCCAGCTAAATGAACTTGGAAAATGTCACCTGGTTCTATTGACGAAGGAGAGTTGGGGCAGCTGAAGGTACGCGGCGAAGGAATTGCTCGTCACGAGGCACCGAGGCCCTGAGCCTCGGGAGGCTCTAGGTGTCCAGGTGGTTCCCTGAGGATCGTCTCCATCTCCGTCAGGACGGCGTGATGCATGGCCTCCTGAGCTGCCAGTACACGCCGCAAGTTGCACTGATAGGCGGACGACACGCTCGGCAGGCCAAGAGGCATGCGAACGTAGCTGTGTGGTGGACCCTTGCAGCAGCCCACGCGCGAAGGCCAGAAGGGCTCCTGAGATGTGGCCCTATTGAGCCCTGGGACGTCATGCAGACGCGCAGCCCGGCATCCTCGCCTGGATGGGGAGCTGCGCCTGGTGAGCGGCGGCCGCCGCGCATGGCCCTTGCGTCTTGCAATTCCTGAGTGGTCCTGGTGATGAACTCCTGAGCGGTGGGCGCTCCTCGCCCTATGTTCTCCTGAGGGAAACGTGCCATGAAGCACGCCTCCAAGTGGTGCCCGAGCGCCTCCCTCGTGATGTTGGCAAGGTCGGAGGCCCTCCAGGAGAGAGCCCCCGAGCCCTGCCTAAGGAGGGCGCCGGGCGCGCCTTCCTATGCGATGGAGGGAGGCGCCCCTGGCGCGGGCGCTGATCCTGACGAGGTTCCAGTTGCGACGCCACCCTCCTGAGGTCCTGCACGGCGTAGCTGGTTCTTCTTCTTGGGGGTGTCCTCAAGAGGGCACTCGCCCTTGCTGTCGGGGACGTCGATTGCTGCAACTTGAAAGGCACGCTCAAGGGAGCACACCGCATCTCTTTCTTCGCATGGCACCGTGATGATTCTGCCACTTCCCGGCATCTTGAGGACATTGTAGCCGTGATGGGTCACCGCCATGAACTTGGCCAGGGCTGGATACCCGAGGATGGCATTGTACGGCAGGCGGATGTGCGCAACGTCGAAGTCGATGAGCTCGGTGCGGTAGTTCTTGCGTTCTCCGATGGTGAAAGGGAGGCGGACCTGCCCTATCGGTGTGGTGGAACCATCGGTCACTCCTGAGAAAGGCCTGGTGGGCTGAAGCTGATCATACGGCACTTGGAGGTTGTCGAACGTGTCGACGGACAGGACGTTGATCCCTGCGTCGCCGTCGATGAGGGTCTTGGTAACTTGCACGTTGCTGATGACTTGGGAGCAAAGCATCGGGAGGGCGCCTGCGGTAGCCACGCACTTGAGCTGATCTGCCGAACTGAAGGTGATGGCGCACTTCGACCACCTGAGCGGGCGTGTGGCCTCAAGCTTGGGGAGGACTGCATTCACTTCATGAGCAAACTGTTTGAAGATACGCTGTGAGGCTAGGGCCTGAGCTCTGCATAAGATGCAGGCGATAGCACGTGGCTCCTGGAAGCCCCCAGCCCCCTCGTCTTGATGGTGGTCGTCATTCGTTCTTGGCGGTGGCGGTAGTGGGGGAAGACCGACGTAGCCTTGAGGACGATCCTCACGAGGCTGATCCCTCCAGGCGCCCTTGCGAGGCTGATCCTGCCGGCGGTCCTCACGAGGCCGGTCGCGCCACTCCTGGCGCGGGCCACGGTCGTCCCAGCGTCCGCTACCGTTTCCTCCTCCTCGGTCGTAGCCCCGGTCGTTGCGCTCGGGGCGTCGACCGAAGCATCCTTCTCGGATAGCTTTGAGCTCTTGACAGTCGCTGGTGTCATGGGTATGCAGGTTATGGAAGGCGCAGAACGGTCGGCTGCTCTTGGATGACTCGGGCTGGTCTCTGCCGCGCTTGGTGTCCGGCTCCGCCGTGAGCACGGTTGCTCCCTTGCGCTTCACATCCTTGGCCTTGGCTTTCTTCTCCTCCGGGTCTGCAGCCGGGAGCTCAAGGAGGGAGAGGCGCCCTTCCTCAGCTCTTGCGCACTTGGTTGCCAGGTTGAACAGCTCCAGGGATGTGCACAACTCCTCGTGGATAGCGAGCTCCTTCTTCATCTTGACGTCCCGGACGCCATCAGAGAACGCGGAGATGATGGCCTCGTCCGTCACCTTGGGGATCTTGAGACGAACGTTGTTGAAGCGCTGGATGTACTTCTGGAGGGTCTCTCCTGGTTGTTGCTTGATGCGGCGTAGGTCACCCGCGGTCGGCGGGCGGTCGCGAGTGCCCCGGAAGTTGGCGACGAAGCGGTTGCGCATCTCGTCCCAGGAGGAGATCGACCCCGGAGGCAGGTTCAGCAGCCAGGAGCGGGCGCCATCCTTGAGAGCCATGGGGAACCAGTTCGCCATGACTTTCTCGTCGCCGTTGGCCACCTCGATGCTCAGTTCGTAGAGCTGCAAGAACTCCGTGGGGTCAGGGGTGCCATCATTGCGAGGAGGCAGATCCGGCTTGAACTTGCCCGGCCAGGCGACGCTACGCAGCTCTGGGGTGAAGGTGCGGCAGCCGACTGTGGTCACGGGGTCCGTCTTGGAGGTGGAGCTTGGTCTTGATGCCCGCGCGCCGCTACAGTGAGCGGCGCGGGGCCTTGCCGTAGCAAACGATCCTGGCGCGACAGTGGGAGGAGTGGCAGAGCGTTCTCTTGCGGTCGAGGGACTTCTTGACAGCTTCTTTCTTCACGCGCGGGCGCCGGACACGTTGAGCCGCGTCGTGGAGGCGCGCGCCTTGGCGCCAGGGCGCCGTCTTGGGGTAGAGGTGGTGGAGGCGCTCCGCGAGCTACGTTGCCCGTAGCTGGCGGAGGGCGAGGCGGAGAGATGGACGGCGCCGGGGAGCCCCCTGCGACGCGGTCGAGCCAGTCCTCGTAGAGGTCATCGACCGGGCGGTAGCGCAGGAGCTCGTGCGCCATGAGGAGTGCGGCCCGTGCATCCATGGGAGCGCGACGAGCATGGGACGGCGAACCAGCAGGGGTCGGTGATGGAGTGGAGGTGCGGCCGTCTCGCCGCACCGAGGGGTGCAGCGAGGACTCTTGCTCTTCATTCCCCGCCGGGCCGGTGGCAGTGTTGGCGGCAGGCGACGGATAACGATGAGGTGGCCCGCCGACGGGAGCCGTCTGAGCGACGCGGGTGGCGCGGGCAGCCCGGCGCTCGGCGCGGGCGCGGCGTGCGTCCGCCATGCAGACGGTGAAGCGAGGCGACGCGGAGCGACGGAAGTGAAGTTTCGGCGCACCCCTACCTGGCACGCCAAATGTTGGATCACGATTTCTGGCAAAACCCTTAAGGTTCGAACTCTGGGGTGCGCGTGAAGTTCTTTCCCTCCTACCGATTCACGCCCTAGGTTTGCTACGATCTCGCGGACGAACTCGACGAACTCACAACACAAAAGACACAAGATTTATACTGGTTGGGGCCACCGTTGTGGTGTAATACCCTACTCCAGTGTGGTGGTGGTGGATTGCCTCTTGGGCTGATGATGAACAGTACAAGGGGAAGAACAGCCTCCTGAGCTTGAGGTGTTCTGTGCTCAGTGTGTGGCTAAGGATCGGGTGAGATGCCTTTGGATGAGTTATCCCATATGGTGGTGGCTAGTTCTACTTATATAGGCCCTGGTCCTCTCCCCAAATATTGAGCGGGAAGGAAGCCAACAACGGCCAATTTGAAAGGGACAGCTAGTACAGTTTATCCTGACAAAAGCGGTCTTCGCCTGCAAAAGGCTCTAGTGGTGATGTCGCCTTGGGCTCCATGGTGACCTCCGTCTTGCCATCCTGTTGGTCTTGGTCTCGTTGCACTAATATGGAAACCTTTGCTTGATGCCTCGGTACTCCGCGCCTACGCTTGCCTCCTTAGCACCAAAGAGGAAACAAGGACGCTGCGCGCGCTGGCGCCCGCCTGGTCTCGATCGTCATGGCTCACGTCACGAGAACCTCGCGAGGTTTGCCTCGCCTTGATCTCTCCGCCCCTCGCAAGCCTGCCTGGTTAGGCCGCTCCTGAGGAGGTCTTGTGCCGTCCGCGTCGCGAGGCTTGGCCCCTCGCGAGGGTCTTGAATGCCTTGTTGATGAAGATGGGCCGTACAGGCCTGCTAGCGCAGCCACGTCGTGGGCCGCAGGCAGGCAAGTCTGGGGACCCTCATTCCCAGAACGCCGACAGTTGTAGTCCCTCACATTCACATGTTCGTAAGTCAATGCTTTGTCAAAACGTTGCATGCAAGGTTTAATCATTCATTGTTCACGCATGCATTCCGGATATTAGTACATTGGTAAAGGCAATTGCTTGACAAAAATGAGCTCATGAATTGAGTACAAAGGGGACCAATAAGCCAGGATGGAGGGAGTACTAGTAGTGAACCAGAAGGAGGGAGTAGGTACTAGTAGTACGTAACAACATGTAGTAACAAAATTCCTCAATGTGCATCCTGTCTATGTGTCTCTACTCTTATGAAAAACAGAGTTGGTGATGATGGTGTGCCTGCCATCCTGCAATATAGGCCGTCCGATTTACATCTGACGGATAGGAAGGAAACTATGGCAATTTTGCAAAAAGATACCCACACCCCTCTCCACATTTGCAAATATAAGGCCTTCTCTTGTTCATCCTTTTCTCCCACAACATAAACTACTCATACAAATGCATCTTGATTTTTTGTGCAACGCATGGGCATCTTGCTAGTTATGAATAAATAACACTCTATCAACGAGCCCCATCAGACACCAAATTTCTTGGTTTCCGTGCTACAGCTAGATCTTCCCCTCGTTTCTGTTTTACAACCCGGCGGCGGGCGGGGTGCGGTTTGCCAATAGTCGGTTTGCTCAACGGCGGTCGCACATGAAAGTGAAAATGCTAGGCAACACGCCTTCCCTAGCTATGCGGCGTGTCGGAGTACTCCCGATTCCCGGGCGTGTGGGGGTGCGACGCGAACGCGGCAGACCTTTTCCTTTTATAGGCAATGTGCCCGTGCGTTGCGACGGATCCAAAGTAGTAGAATAGTAGTACTTGTTCACAAACTTGAAAGAAATCGCTCTTGTTTTGATATCCTCCTAATATATTACTTTTCACTCAAAATATATTTCTCAGGCTGTTTTGATGAGGTGAGGGAGGGATGTGGTTGCTTTCAAGATAATAAGGGGTTTTCTCCAAATTGGAGCAGAGAAGTGGGCTATTGTTGCAAAAATACCACAACTTACCTCACAGCCGTTAGATGCAGATCTAATGGTCAGAAACGACGGATGGCAGACACACCACCATCACCAACTAAGTCTTTAGAGGAGTAGTAGGAGTAGAGAAAAATGTATAAATTGTAACATTTGGTTCTGCTCCTTGGCACGATCGTTAGATAGAAATAACGATTGGAAACGCTAGGGCGGCGCTATTTCCGCCAGATAAGCAGGGTACGTAGTAGCTAGGTTGACGCATCGTCGGTTTGGTCACATGCAGTCCGACATGTTCTTGTGTTTCTAGCAAGATGCCCGTGCATTGCACGAAGTTGATGGAAAAGGTAAGCACATCTTATAAATTGATGGATGGAGTACTAGTTACAGTGATGCATATAATTAAGCAAAGGGATCGCACATGTTGGTATTGACTAGAACGAGAATGCAATAACACAGTCAGAATTAAGGCCACGATGATGCGATCGCAGTGGTGGTTACAGGAGGCAAGAAGAAAGATGCATCCATCAACGTACGACCTCCTCCTCCTCAACTTAGTGCGTCGGGCCACTGACCGGCGGCTAAGGAGCCACGGCTTTTGTGGCGAGGTCAAGGTGCTTCTCAGCAAAGGCATCCAAGGCTTCCAGCCTGTTGAGGAAGGCCAACGTCGTAGCGTCCTCAATGGCCTTGTAGATACCTATGTACACGATTTGCTCGTACATGTGGATGTGTAGGTCGACGAATTTTTGCAGAGCGAGGCGCCTCGCGGCGAGCGCTACCTCCAGGTGGACATTCTTCGTGGCGTCGGCGGGCAGTCACAGGGCCACCAGTGCTTGAAAGAGGTTCCGGCCATGGAGACCGATTAGGGTGGCAGGCAATGAGGAGCCCGGGCGCGCAGGCTGGAGGAGTATGGCGATGTCATCCCCGAGCTTCTTGAGGACGGTGAACTTGTTGGTGGTGGCAACGATCATCTCGTCGAAATGAGAGTCGTAGTTTCCATCGACGGCGGCCATCCACCAGCCGGCCGCGAACACCGTCTGGAGACAATCCTCGGCGCCATGCCGTAGGCCGGCGTCGTGGACCATCTGGCACAGCCGGTTGCCGCTCGCGCGCATCGCTGCCATGGGTCTAGAGTGAGCACTTTTACGCTTAGTGTACGTGCTTAGTCCAATTCTTAGGTGCGTATGATGTGGTAGATGCATTGGAATGGAGGGGCGCCTTTATATGAGTGCAAACAGCGTTGCATTCACATCGTGCAGCCTCTTTTCCCGGTCCTCCTCCCATTACTTCCCTCATGCATGCACGATGCTAATTGAAGGAGGATGCATCATTGGCCGTTCAACATTTCAGGAACCGCTACCCCTCCCTGATCTGCATTAAAGCCGTATCAGGAACTGTGTTGCCCGCTGTCAAATCGAATAGTACTACGTCGCCCGCTGCACGACCAGCTGAACACGCCTCCTCGCCTCCATAAAACCCCTTCGCTAAACCCGCATGCAAACCGAGAAACCTACTCCGGCCACACGCCCGTTCATGAGCGGGCCGGAATTAAACGCCACACCGACCGAGCTCCTCCCGTCCGCCCTCAGTATAAACGAGGCCAGACACCGGCCAAGCTCCTACCGTCCGCCCTCTATTTAAACGAGGCCAGACAAACAGCAGGCAAGAATCGCACCCCTCCGCCTGATACGTCCATTTTGCATCATGCTTTGATATCGATATTTATTGCATTATGGGCTGTTATTACACGTTATGTCACAATACTTATGCCTATTCTCTCTTATTTTACAAGGTTTACATAAGGAGGGAGAATGTCGGCACCTGGAATTCTGGGCTGGAAAAGGAGCAGATATTAGAGACCTATTCTGCACAACTCCAAAAGTCCTGAAACTCCACGAAAGTTATTTTCGGAAATAATAAAAAATACTGAGCGGAAGAAATACGTCAGGGGGGCACCACCTGTCCACGAGGGTGGGGGCGCGCCCCCTGCCTCGTGGGCCCCCTGTTGGTCCTCCAGTGGCCATCTTCTGCTATATGAAGTCTTTCGTCCAGGAAAAAATCATAAGCAAGCTTTCGGGACGAGACTCCGCCGCCACGAGGCGGAACCTTGGCGGAACCAATCTAGGGCTCCGGCAGAGCTGTTCTGCCGGGCACACTTCCCTTCGGGAGGGGGAAATCATCGCCATCGTCATCACCAACGCTCCTCTCATCGGGAGAGGGCAATCTCCATCAACATCTTCACCAGCACCATCTCCTCTCAAACCCTAGTTCATCTCTTGTATCCAATTCTTGTCTCATAGTCCGGGATTGGTACCTGTAGGTTGCTAGTAGTGTTGATTACTCCTTGTAGTTGATGCTAGTTGGTTTATTTGGTGGAAGATCATATGTTCAGATCCTTTATGCATATTAATATCCCTCTGATTATGAACATGAATATGCTTTGTGAGTAGTTACGTTTGTTCCTGAGGACATGGGAGAAGTCTTGCTATTAGTAGTCATGTGAATTTGGTATTCGTTCGATATTTTGATGAGATGTGTGTTGTCTCTCCTCTAGTGGTGTTATGTGAACGTCGACTACATGACACTTAACCATTATTTGGGCCTAGAGGAAGGCATTGAGAATTAATTAGATGATGGGTTGCTAGAGTGACAGAAGCTTAAACCCTAGTTTATGCGTTGCTTCGTAAGGGGCTGATTTGGATCCATATGTTTCATGCTATGGTTAGGTTTACCTTAATACTTTTGTTGTAGTTGCGGATGCTTGCAATAGAGGGTAATCATAAGTGGGATGCTTGTTCAAGTAAGAACAGCACCCAAGCATATCAAAGTACCGAACGCGAATCATATGAACGTGATGAAAACTAGCTTGACGATAATTCCCATGTGTCCTCGGGAGCGTTTTTCTCTATATAAGAGTTTGTCCAGGCTTGTCCTTTGCTACAAAAAGGATTGGGCCACCTTGTTGCACTTTATTTACTTTTGTTACTTGTTGCTCGTTACCAATTATCCTATCACAAAACTATCTGTTACCTATTATTTCAGTGCTTGCAGAGAATACCTTGCTGAAAACCACTTATCATTTCCTTCTGCTCCTCGTTGGGTTCGACACTCTTACTTATCAAAAGGACTACGATAGATCCCCTATACTTGTGGGTCATCAAGACTCTTTTCTGGTGCCGTTGCCGGGGAGTGAAGCGCCTTTGGTAAGGAAAAAAATTATATAGTGTGCTGAAATTTACTGTCACTTGTTGCTATGAAAAGTAATCCTCTGAGGGGCTTGTTCGGGGTATCTTCACCCCGACCAGTAGAGAAAAGAGTTGCTCCTCAACATACTGAACCTACTGAAAATGAAAATGAAAATGTCCACTTTGAGATTCCTTTGGGTATGTTAGAAAAACTGCTAGCTAATCCTTTTGCAGGAGATGGAACAAAGCATCCTGATGAGCACCTAATATATGTGGATGAAGTTTGTGGATTATTTAAGCTTGCAGGTATACCCGGTGATGTTATTAAGAGGAAGGTCTTCCCTTTATCTTTGAAGGGAGATGCATCGACATGGTATAGGCTATGTGATGATACGGGATCATGGAACTACAAACGATTGAAATTGGAATTTCATCAGAAATTTTATCCTATGCATCTTGTTCATCGTGATCGCAATTATATATATAATTTTTGGCCTCGCGAAGGAGAAAGCATCGCTCAAGCTTGGGGGAGGCTTAAATCATTGTTATATTCATGCCCCAATCATGAGCTCTGAAGGTAAGGAATCAAGTATGACACCTAAGTTTGATTGTGTTAAATCTTTTATGGATACCGATGTTTTCCGTAAGTTTAGCACTAAATATGGACTTGACTCTGAGATAGTAGCTTCTTTCTGTGAATCTTTTGCTTCTAATGTTGATCTCCCTAAGGAGAAGTGGTTTAAATATCATCCTCCCATAGAAGTAAAAGTAGCTGCACCTATTAAAGTTGAAGAAAAGACTGTCACTTATAATGATCCTATTGTTCCTACTTCTTGTGTTGAGAAACCACCTTTCTCTGTTAGAATAAAGGATCATGCTAAAGCTTCAACTGTGGTTCGTAAAAGCAATATTAGAACTTATACACCTGCTGAGCAAATTAAAGTTGAACCTAATATTGCTATTGTTAAAGATCTCTTGTCTGATAATATCGATGGGCATGTTATTTATTTATGTGAGGAAACTGCTAGAATTGCCAAACCTTGTGCTAAAGATAAAAATAGACCTGTGGTAGGCATGCCTATTATTTCGATTAAAATAGGAGATCTTTGTTATCATGGCTTATGTGATATGGGTGCTAGTGCTAGTGCTATACCTATTGACTTATACAAAGAAATTAAGCATGATATTGCACCTGCTGAGTTGGAAGATATTGATGTCACAATTAAACTTGCCAATAGAGATACTATTTCACCAATGGGAATTGTTAGAGATGTTGAAGTCTTGTGTGGGAAAACTAAATATCCTGCTGATTTTCTTGTTCTTGGTTCCCCACAAGATAGCTTTTGTTCCATTATTTTTGGTAGACCCTTCTTGAACACTGTTAATGCTAAGATAGACTGCGAAAAGGATGTTGTTACTATCGGTTTAGGTGATATGTCTCATGAGTTCAATTTCTCTAAATTTAGTAGACAACACCGTGAAGAGGAATTGCCTAGTAAGGATGAAATTATTGGTCTTGCTTCTATTGCCGTGCCTCCTAGTGATCCTTTAGAACAATATTTGCTAGACCATGAAAATGATATGTTTATGAATGAAAGAAGGGAAATAGATGAAGTATTCTTTAAACAGGAACCTATCCTGAAACACAATTTGCCTGTTGAAATCCTAGGGGATCTTCCTCCACCCAAGGGTGATCCCGTGTTTGAGCTTAAACCGTTGCCTGATACTCTTAAATATGCTTATCTTGATGAAAAGAAGATATATCATGTTATTATTAGTGCTAACCTTTCAGAGCATGAAGAAGAGAGATTATTGAAAACTCTGAAGAAGCACTGTGCTGCTATTGGATATACTAATGATGATCTTAAGGGCATTGGTCCCACTCTATGTCAACATAAAATAAATTTGGAGGAAGATGCCAAACCAGTTCGTGATCATCAACGACGGCTGAATCCTAAGATGAAGGAAGTGGTAAGAAAAGAAATACTAAACCTCCTTGAGGCAGGTATAATTTATCCCGTTGCTGATAGTCAGTGGGTAAGTCCTGTCCATTGTGTCCCTAAGAAGGGAGGTATTACTGTCGTTCCTAATGATAAAGATGAATTGATTCCGCAAAGAATTATTACAGGTTATAGGATGGTAATTGATTTCCGCAAATTAAATAAGGCTACTAAAAAGGATCATTACCCCTTACCTTTTATCGATCAAATGCTAGAAAGATTATCTAAACATACACATTTTTTCTTTCTAGATGGTTATTCTGGTTTCTCTCACATACCTGTGTCAGCCAATGATCAATCAAAGACAACTTTTACTTGCCCTTTTGGTACTTTTGCTTATAGACGTATGCCTTTTGGTTTATGCAATGCACCTGCTACCTTTCAAAGATGCATGATGGCTATATTCTCTGACTTTTGTGAAAAGATTTGTGAGGTTTTCATGGACGATTTTTTCATTTATGGATCCTCTTTTGATGATTGCTTAAGAAACCTTGACCGAGTTTTGCAGAGATGTGAAGAAACTAATCTTGTCCTGAATTGGGAAAAGTGCCACTTTATGGTTAATGAAGGTATTGTCTTGGGGCATAAAGTTTCTGAAATAGGTATTGAGGTTGATAAAGCCAATGTTGATGCTATTGAAAAGATGCCATGTCCCAAGGACATCAAAGGTATAAGAAGTTTCCTTGGTCATGCCGGTTTTTATAGGAGGTTCATTAAGGACTTCTCAAAAATTTCTCGGCCTCTGACTAATTTATTACAAAAAGATATACCATTTGTCTTTGATGATGATTGTGTGGAAGCATTTGAAATACTTAAGAAAGCATTGATCTCTGCACCTATTGTTCAGCCACCTCATTGGAATTTACCATTTGAAATTATGTGTGATGCTAGTGATTATGCTGTAGGTGCTGTTCTAGGGCAAAGAGTTGATAAGAAATTAAATGTTATTCAATATGCTAGTAAAACTCTAGACAATGCTCAGAGAAATTATGCTACTACTGAAAAAGAATTCCTAGCAGTTGTATTTGCTAGTGATAAGTTCAGACCTTATATTGTTGATTCTAAAGTAACTATTCACACTGATCATGCTGCTATTAAATATCTTATGGAAAAGAAAGATGCTAAACCTAGACTTATTAGATGGGTTCTCTTGCTACAAGAATTTGATTTGCACATTGTTGATAGAAAGGGAGCTGAGAACCCCGTTGCAGACAACTTGTCTAGGTTAGAAAATGTTCTTAATGACCCACTGGCTATTGATGATAGCTTTCCTGATGAGCAATTAAATGTCATAAATGCTTCTCGTACTACTCCATGGTATGCTGATTATGCTAATTATATTGTTGCTAAATTTATACCGCCTAGTTTCACATACCAGCAAAAGAAAAAGTTCTTCTATGACTTGAGACGTTACTTTTGGGATGACCCACATCTTTATAAATAAGGAGTAGATGGTGTTATTAGACGTTGTGTGCCTGAGCATGAACAGGAACATATCCTACGCAAGTGTCACTCCGAGGCTTATGGAGGACACCACGCTGGAGATAGAACTGCACATAAGGTATTGCAATCTAGTTTTTATTGGCCTACTCTCTTCAAGGATGCTTGTAAGTTTGTCCTATCTTGTGATGAATGTCAGAGAATTGGTAATATTAGTAGACGTCAAGAAATGCCTATGAATTATTCACTTGTTATTTGACCATTTGATGTTTGGGGCTTTGATTATATGGGACCCTTTCCAGCCTCTAATGGATACACACATATTTTAGTTGCTGTTGATTACGTTACTAAGTGGGTAGAAGCTATTCCAACTAGTAGTGCTGATCATAACACTTCTATTAAAATGCTTAAAGAAGTTATTTTTCCGAGGTTTGGAGTCCCTAGATATTTAATGACTGATGGTGGTTCACATTTTATTCATGGTACTTTCCGTAAAATGCTTGCAAAGTATGATGTTAATCATAGAATTGCATCTCCTTATCACCCACAGTCTAGTGGTCAAGTAGAATTGAGTAACAAAGAGCTCAAATTAATTTTGCAAAAGACTGTCAATAGATCTAGAAAGAATTGGTCCAAGAAACATGATGATGCATTATGGGCATATAGAACTGCATATAAAAATCCTATGGGTATGTCTCCGTATAAAATGGTTTATGGAAAAGCATTTCACTTACCTCTCGAACTAGAACATAAGGCTTATTGGGCTATTAAAGAGCTCAATTATGATTTCAAACTTGCCGGTGAGAAGAGGTTATTTGATATTAGCTCACTTGATGAATGGAGAACCCAAGCTTATGAAAATGCCAAATTGTTTAAAGAAAAAGTTAAAAGATGGCATGACAAAAGGATACAAAAGCGTGAGTTTAATGTACGTGATTATGTATTGCTATACAACTCTCGTTTAAGATTTTTTGCAGGAAAACTTCTCTCTAAATGGGAAGGCCCTTACGTTATCGAGGAGGTCTATCGTTCCGGTGCCATAAAAATCAACAACTTTGAAGGCACAACTCCGAAAGTGGTGAACGGTCAAAGAATCAAACATTATATCTCAGGTAATCCCATAAATGTTGAAACCAATGTTATTGAAACCGTAACCCCGGAGGAATACATAAGGGACACTTTCCGGAACGTTTCAGACTCCAAAAAGGAATAGGTATGTGGTACGGTAAGTAAACCGACTCCAAAACATTTCTAAAGGCAATATTTCTCCGTTTTGGAATATTTAGAAAAATAGAAAAATAAGTAGTCCGGGAAGGACACGAGGCCTCCACGAGGGTGGAGGGCGCGCCCTACCCTACTGGGCGCGCCCCCCTACCTCGTGGGCACCTCGTGTGCTCTCCGGACTCCGTTTTCTTGCACGTTACGTATTTTGGTCGGTAAAAATTCATTATATAATCTCCCGAAGGTTTTGACTCCCGTATCACGCAATTACCCTCTATTCTTGTTTCGAGCTGTTTTTCTGACAGATCTAGATCATCATGACATCTCCAAGCGCCCCCAAGGACAAGTTCTTCGAGAAGGTCATCAACCCCTACCTCGCGGAGGTGCTGCAACACCCTCAAACCATTGAGATGCATGATGGGTTGCTGCACATCCGTGATGTTGAGGGACCACGGAGGACCGGAAGCGTGGAGACAAGGCTTGAAGCAATGGAGGAACAAGTTTTCAAGTGCCAGGAGATGGTGGAGCGTGGACTTGACTCCAATCACATAATGATCACGGAGTTCACCAACAACCAAAAGATGGATGCCAAGGACATTGGGGAGGCCATCTTCAAGCTCCACGAGAAAATCGAGCACCTCCAAGCCCAAATCTATGACCTGCAAAACCAAAACTGTGAGTATGAATATAGATTCAAAAGGATGAGTTTGGCTGCAGATTTAAGTATCCCGGAGACTCGATCATCCTTCTATGATGGTGAGCCTATGCCTTGGAATATGGACGACAAGCCTACATCATCAACAATCCCTTCACCAGCAAAGGAGATATAATCACATGGGTATGGGCACTCCCCTTGGCAACTGCCAAGCTTGGGGGAGATGCCCCGGTATCGTATCACCATCACACTCCCATCTTTACCATTTTTCTTAGTTCGATCCTATTAGTAGTATCTTGATCTAGTAGAATAAAGTTTATGGCATGATCTAGTTTTGAGTTTTGCTTTATGATCTCTCTTTGTAATCGAGTCCGTGAGCTATATAATAAAGATTAGTGTTGAGTCAAGGGATTGATTATTTTGCCATGATCTTGAGTGAATAAAAAGAATAGAAAAAAGAGAATAAAAAGAAACAAAGAGATCATATTGATCTTATTGAGAGTAATGACTTCACATAGAAAGAGTATGATGATTAAAAGTTGTTTAAGATCACCTTCACGGGAATCATCCTTTGCAAATTGGGGGAAGGGAACCAATCAAGTCACCTTTACTTGCCGAAGCACTTCTTGGATCTGTCAATTATGCTATGGCCGGAGTCCCCGAAGCGTAATGTAGAGCTATACTGCTCTTGTTTTTTCCTTCCGCCCTGCTTAGGAGAACTTTGTCTAGAACCCACTTTAGCTAGCTTTCAAGAATCAAAATAGAATTAGTCCCGTCTCATTATGAACCGAAAGGGGCTGGTGGCTTTGGGGCTTCCCAAAAGGTAATAGAATAGGTAGTTCAGGCACCACCAGAGTGAACTGTATCTTATTCGTATTAGTTGACCTAAGCCGCACCATTATTGCAGGGGTGGGGCTCGGCCCTGGTTCAGTCTCTCCGAGTGGAATAAGTGGGTCCTTCTTCTTTTTCCAAACATAGCTTTGGTCATTGTTGCAATTAATAGGAAGTAATAAAGAAAGAGAGGTTTCACATATAAATATACTATATTGGACATCTTTTATGATTGGGAGCACTCATTAAAATATGACATGCTAAAGAGTTGATGTTGGACAAGGAAGACAACGTAGTGGGTTATGTTTTCTTATATCTGAGATAAAGTATATCGTCATGGATCATCCAACATGTTGAGCTTGCCTTTCCCCCTCATGCTAGCCAAATTCTTTGCACCAAGTAGAGATACTACTTGTGCTTCCAAAAACCCTTAAACCAGTTTTGCCATGAGAGTCCACCATATCTACCTATGGATTGAGTAAGATCCTTCAAGTAAGTTGTCATCGGTGCAAGCAATAAAAATTGCTCTCTAAATATGTATGATTGATTGGTGTGGAGGAAATAAGCTTTATACGATCTTGTGATGTGGAATAAATAAAAGCAACGGACTGCATAATAAGGGTTCATATCACAAGTGGCAATATAAAGCGACGTTCTTTCGCATTCAGATTTTGTGCATCCAACCTTGAAAGTGCATGGCAACCTCTGCTTCCCTCTGCGAAGGGCCTATCTTTTATTATTATCTTCTACCTTATGCAAGAGTCATGGTGATCTTCACCTTTCCTTTTTGCATTTTATCCTTTGGCAAGCACAGTATGTTGGAAAGATCCTGATATATATATCTAATTGGATGTGGGTTAGCATGAACTATTATTGTTGACATTACCCTTGAGGTAAAATGTTGGGAGGCGAAACTATAAGCCCCTATCTTTCTCTGTGTCCGGTTAAAACTCCATAACCACAAGTATTGCGTGAGTGTTAGTAATTATGAAAGACTAAATGATAGTTGAGTATGTGGACTTGCTAGAAAGCTCTGACATAGACTCTTTCTGATGTTATGATAAATTGCAATTGCTTCAATGACTGAGATTATAGTTAGTTAGTTCTCAATAAAGTTTCTGATTCATACTTTGCATTGTGAATAGATTATTACTTGAGCATAAGAAATCATATGACAATATCCATATATGTTGCTGTTATGAGAATAATCATGATGCCCTCATGTCCGTATTTTATTTTATCGACACCTCTACCTCTAAACATGTGGACATTTTTTATCGTTATCGGCTTCCGCTTGAGGACAAGCGAGGTCTAAGCTTGGGGGAGTTGATACGTCCATTTTGCATCATGCTTTTATATCGATATTTATTGCATTATGGGCTGTTATTACACGTTATGTCACAATACTTATGCCTATTCTCTCTTATTTTACAAGGTTTACATAACGAGGGAGAATGCCGACAGCTGGAATTCTGGCCTGGAAAAGGAGCAAATATTAGAGACCTATTCTGCACAACTCGAAAAGTCCTGAAACTCCACGAAAGTTATTTTTGGCAATAATAAAAATTACTGAGCGGAAGAAATACGTCAGGGGGCCCAGCACCTGTCCACAAGGGTGGGGGGCGCGCCCCCTGCCTCGTGGGCCCCCTGTTGGTCCTCCGGTGGCCATCTTCTGCTATATGAAGTCTTTCGTCCAGGAAAAAATCATAAGCAAGCTTTCGGGACGAGACTCCGCCGCCACGAGGTGGAACCTTGGCGGAACCAATCTAGGGCTCCGGCAGAGCTGTTCTGCCGGGGACACTTCCCTCCGGGAGGGGGAAATCATCGCCATCGTCATCACCAACGCTCCTCTCATAGGGAGAGGGAAATCTCCATCAACATCTTCACCAGCACCATCTCCTCTCAAACCCTAGTTCATCTCTTGTATCCAATTCTTGTCTCATAGTCTAGGATTGGTACATGTAGGTTGCTAGTAGTGTTGATTACTCCTTGTAGTTGATGCTAGTTGGTTTATTTGGTGGAAGATCATATGTTCAGATCCTTTATGCATATTAATATCCCTCTGATTATGAACATAAATATGCTTTGTGAGTAGTTACGTTTGTTCCTGTGGACATGGGAGAAGTCTTCCTATTAGTAGTCATGTGAATTTGGTATTCGTTCGATATTTTGATGAGATGTATGTTGTCTCTCCTCTAGTGGTGTTATGTGAACGTCGACTACATGACACTTCCCCATTATTTGGGCCTAGAGGAAGGCATTGGGAACTAATAAGTAGATGATGGGTTGCTAGAGTGACAGAAGCTTAAACCTTAGTTTATGCGTTGCTTCGTAAGGGGCTGATTTGGATCCATATGTTTCATGCTATGGTTAGGTTTACCTTAATACTTTTGTTGTAGTTGCGGATGCTTGCAATAGAGGTTAATCATAAGTGGGATGCTTGTTCAAGTAAGAACAACACCCAAGCACCGGTCCACCCACATATCAAATTATCAAAGTACCGAACGTGAATCATATAAACATGATGAAAACTAGCTTGGCGATAATTCCCATGTGTCCTCGGGAGCGTTTTTCTCTATATAAGAGTTTGTCCAGGCTTGTCCTTTGCTACAAAAAGGATTGGGCCACCTTGTTTCACTTTATTTACTTTTGTTACTTGTTGCTCGTTACCAATTATCCTATCACAAAACTATCTGTTACCTATTATTTCAGTGCTTGCAGAGAATACCTTGCTGAAAACCGCTTATCATTTCCTTCTACTCCTCGTTGGGTTCGACACTCTTACTTATCGAAAGGACTATGATAGATCCCTATACTTGTGGGTCATCACCGCCGCTCCCCCATCTCCTCCTTCACCATTTTCTCCACTCTTCTGATGGCTTCCGAGGAGCCGTTCTCTGGCAGACTACCCGGCTGGGTGGCCCGCCGAGCCCTCCGGATACGGGCGAGGCCGCTCGGCGCTTCATCAACCTCGCTTGATCCGACGGAGCCATTTGCCGCCCCAATCCGACGTGTGGTTCTGCAACTCGCCGCTCCAGTTCAGCTCGATGAGGAGTGGCGAGTTGCTCCCCGCCGGCACGGTGGCGAGCATGCTGGTACAGGAGTCTTGGCTGCTGCATCGTACTGCGCCACTAGTGTTTGCGGTGGCCGCGCCTCCCGTGTCTGTGGGTACGCCTCCTGAGCCTGCAGCAACGCCATGCAGGCAGAGACAGAAGGCGAGTGCGTGGAGAGCGACGAGTCGGTGGCTAGCTTCTCCATGTCCGCCGCCATCATCGAGGAGAAGTAGAACACGGGAGGCCTCCGCCACTTGGGTCCCATGAAGGCCACCGCCGAGGCGACAACTGCGCATTCAGGTGGTTTCTGTGCTGCTTCGTCTCTTCCGAGGACCTTCGTCGACCCCGCAAGTATCTGCCGGACATGAAGAAGACAAAGGGATCCGCGGGCGGCCATTTAGATTAGGTGCTCCCTCTCCGGCTGGCGGGAAATATTTGTTGTAAGAATGGATAAATTGGATGTATCTATGACTAAAATAAGTCTAGATACATCCATTTCTAGGACAAGTATTTCCGGACGGAGGGAGTATTAATTATACCAAGAGAGCCAGATTAGCACCGCTTAGTTCATGTAAATGTAATGAAATCCATCATGTTTATATGAAGATCCGGCTTTTTTATACAAAAACCTGCATGCTTATATGAAAACAGTCTGTGCTTGCACGTATTTCATCCAGTTGGTTAGAGTTGTGAAAATATATGCCGCTGGCGTTTGATGTCGTCCTCCGCGAAAGGAAGTGGGAGGAAATTTGTCGACTGCCATTGGAGATGCTCTTATGCTGGAAATAATAGAGTCACATCCAATCCATTTGAGTTAATTCCGTGTATGATTCTCCCTCTATAAAAAGCTAATTGCATGTATATTGTACACATGACTTGCAGGGTGGCTACAGCTTCGTACAGAAAGTTAAAAAGAAACAAGTCCATCCTTAGTCTTGTATTCTAAGTACTCTGTGGGTTCCACTGTCAGTACAGTAGCGAAAGAAGTATATATTAAATAAGTAATATATAACATAAAAATCTAAAGTTAAAGACAGAATTCGAACTCAGGTCATCGCGTTGCGAGCATCCGGCGCTAACCAGTCCAGCACATTTTTGTTGTAGACCATGCTGGAGATATATCTCCATGTCTACTCTTATACTCCATCAGTTCCTAAATATTTGTTTTTTTAGATTTCAAATGGACCACCACATACGGATGTGTATGTAGACATATTTTAGAGTGTAGATTCACTCATTTTGCTCCGTATGTAGTCACTTGTTGAAATCTCTAAAAAGACAAATATTTAGGAACGGAGGGAGTAGAAAATGGAGTTGGTGATGATGGTGTGCATGCCATCCTGCAATATAGGCCGTCGGATTTATATGTAATGGATAGGAAGGAAACTATGGCAATTTTGCTAAAAGATAACCACACCCCTCTCCACGTTTGCAAATAAGGCCTTCCCTCGTTCATCCTTTTCTCTACTCTTACTAGCAATGTGCCCGTGCGTTCAAAAAACACTTGCTTCGCCTTCTGCAGTATCAAAAGGATCATTGGAAAAAGTGTTGCACCATTAGATGGATTCAGTTTGGTGACGAGAATTCAAAAAATTTCCAAGCTGTGGCCATGGAACGATACAGAAAGAATTTTATCAAAACCTTGCAAGACAGCAATGGAGTTGAAGTTGAAGATCACACAGCTAAAGAGGCCATTCTTTTTTATGCATACAAAGACAAACTAGGATCATGCAATCCTCAGCCAATGAAATTCAATCTTTCCAAAATGCTCCGAGAAGACGTGGATTTTCACAGCCTGATCACTCCCTTTACACATGCAGAGATTGACGCTGTGGTTAAAGAAATGCCACCAGATAGGTCTCCAGGTCCGGATGGATTTAACGGCGCATTCATTAAAGCTTGCTGGCCAATTATTAAACAGGATATATATCACCTTTGTGATGAATTCCATGGGGGAAACTTAAATCTGGAAAGCCTCAACTATGGGTACATTACCCTGATACCGAAGACCAATGCTCCTGTGACTGTAAATGACTTCCGCCCGATCACGCTCCTTAACTGTTGTCTTAAACTTATAACCAAGATCCTGGCCAACCGGCTTCAGAGAATTATTCTGCGGATCGTTCATCGCAACCAGTATGGCTTTCTCCGCGGCCGCTCAATTCACGACTGCCTCGCTTGGGCGTTTGAGTATATACATCAGTGCAGGCGTCCAAACGTGAAATTGTACTTCTAAAACTTGACTTCACAAAGGCCTTTGACACGATTCAACACCCTGCGATGCTGTTGATTATGTAAAAAATGGGTTTCCCACCCCAATGGTTAACTTGGATGGATAACATTTTCTCATCAGGAAAATCCTCGGTCCTTCTCAACGGAGTCCCGGTCCGACAATTCATCTGTAAATGTGGAGTACGTCAAGGCGGCCCTCTGTCACCTTTGCTTTTTGTGTTGGCAGCTGATTTGCTCCAAACAGCTCTTAATGAAGCCCTCCACCTGCAAACCATCCAACACCCGATTCCGCCAAAAGGAGAGGCTCAATACCCAGTGATCCAATACGCCGACGACACTATCATAGTCCTTCCGGCGTGCATCGATCAGGCAGCCACAATCAAACAGATCCTGGAAGATTATGCCACTTCAGTTGGACTCAAAATCAACTTTCACAAATCAACTTTAGTACCCATCAACACCCCGCAGGACAAATGTGATGAGCTGGCAACACTTTTTGGTTGTGCCCGGGCAAATATGCCTTTTACTTACCTTGGACTGCCTCTGGGCACCACTCGGCCTTCTGTCATGGATTTGACTCCGTTTGTCTGCAAGGCAGAAAGGAAAATCACTGCGGCTTTGTCTCTCATGTCCTATGCTGGCCGATTGGCTCTCCTAAATTCCCTGATCACATCTCTGGCCATATACCCAATGGGAACGTTGAGATTTCCACCAAAAATAATTGACCAATTGGACAAAATCAGACGGCACTGCCTATGGAACAAGAAAACTGACAGTGGTGAGAAATGCAATTCGCTAGCAGCATGGCCCATGGTTTGTCGCCCAAAAAAGAGTGGGGGTCTAGGTATTCTTGACCTCCATGTGCAAAATGATGCCTTGTTGCTCAAGCTCCTACACAAGTTCTACAATCAGCATGACACCCCTTGGGTTAACCTGATCTAGAATACGTACTACACAGACGTTGTCCCACATGCAACAGAACCCTGCGGCTCCTTTTGGTAGCGGGATCTCATCCAACTAATGCCTACCTACCGAGGAGTGACCCAAACCAATATACGCAATGGCACAACGGCCCTGTTCTGGAAAGATGACTGGAACCACTCCATATACAAAGAAAAATTTCCAGGAGCTTACTCCTATTGCAAAAATGGAGATATTTCGGTCCAGGCCTTCCTCAATGCGAATGATCTGGCCGTGACCTTTCCTCTCCCACTTTCTGTACAAGCCCATGATGAGCTGAGACAGATTCAAAGTGAGGTGGCTGATGTGGAATTGACTAACGAGAATGACACTTGGACCTACTGTTGGGGTGATCACAACTTCAAAACAACGTCGTATTACAACTACTACTTTAGAGAAGTGACAGCGCATGTTGCTTTCAAATGGCTATGGAA
The DNA here is from genome assembly GCF_018294505.1 of Triticum aestivum. NCBI lineage: Eukaryota > Viridiplantae > Streptophyta > Magnoliopsida > Poales > Poaceae > Triticum > Triticum aestivum. The sequence goes on from NC_057796.1 coordinate 126,589,395, forward strand.
ATCTAAGTGTACGGCCAAGATTAAGGTTTTCGGATGGCTACTGCTGTCTGACCGTCTCAACACAAGGAACATGCTGAAGAAGAGACACTACAATATTGGGACCAATCTGGACTGTCTGCTTTGTGGCCAACACATTGAAGAGACGGTGGAGCATCTCTTCTTCCACTGCGCTTTTAGTCAGTCTTGCTGGAGGATCCTAAACTATTAACTGGAGTGATCACCAACATCGCCTCCTACTTGTTGAAGGTTTGAAAGGGAGACACAACAACAAAATGATCATGGAGATTTTCCTTCTGGCAGCTTGGAGCTTGTGGAAGGAACGCAACAACAATCACTTGAGGAAGGTGTTGCCCTGCGTGGACTCGTGGAAAAGAAGATTCAAAACTGATTTCCAGGACCTCTTGCACAGATTGCCTGACCACAAAAAACAGCTTGTGCATGATACTCTGGCATCAATACACTGATTCTACCTGTAGAGGAACCCATATGGGTCCACTCTTAAGGATTTGTAGCTCTAAAAGTGTAAATTGACTGTGTAGCCTCTCCCACCATCCCCCCCCCCTCACACCTCCATACTGTGTATATGTAACAAACTTTTGAGCTGAGGCAATATACAAAGTAGTAGGAACCTTTCCTACTGTCCTAACCTTCAAAAAAATGTGCCCGTGCGTTGCAACGGATCCAAAATACTCCCTCCGTCCGGAAATACTTCTCATCAAAATGGATAAAAAGAGATGCACCTAGAACTAAAATACGTCTAGATACACCCCCTTTTATCCATTTTGATGACAAGTATTTCCGGACGGAGGGAGTATAATAATACATGTTTACAGACTTGAAAGATAAACACTCTAGTTTGGTGTATATATCACTAAAAATATACTCGTATTAGGTTTCACTCAAAATATATTCCTTGTGGTTGTTTTGATGAGGTGGGGGAGGGATGTGGTTGGTTTCAAGATATTAAGGTGTTTCTGCAAATTGGAGCAGAGAAGTGGGGTCTTGTTGCAAAAATGCCACAACTTACATCATAGTCGTTAGATGCAGATCTGATGGTCAGAAATGACGGATGGCAGACACACCATCATCACCAACTGAGTCTTTTATAGGAGTCTCTACTCATAAAAAATAGAGTTGGTGATGATGGTGTTCCTGCCATCCTGCAATATAGGCCATCTGATTTATATCTGACGGATAGGACGGGAACTATGGCAATTTTGCCTAAAGATACCCACACCCCTCTTCACATTTGCAAGTAAGGCATTCCCTCGTTCATCCTTTTCTTCCACAACATAAACTACTCATACAAAGGCATCTTGATGTTCCGTGCAACGCATGGGCATCTTGCTAGCAGAGATAAAAACAGTGTTGGTGATGACGGTGTGCCTGCCATCCTGCAATATAGGCCGTCCGATTTATATCTGACGGATAGGAAGGAAACTATGGCAATTTTGCAAAAAGATACCCACACCCCTCTCCACATTTGCAAATAAGGCCTTCCCTCATTCATCCTTTTCTCTCACAAGATAAACTACTCATATAAATGCATCTTGATGTTCCGTGCAACGCATGGGCATCTTGCTAGTCTCTCACAAGATAAACTACTCATACAAATGCATCTTGATGTTCCGTACAACGCATGGGCATCTAGCTAGTTTCTTTTAAAATAGTTACTGCGATAATTGGGTTGAAGTGATATAGTTTATGTCTACCCCGAATGATTTCAGATTCGCTAGTAGTAACATAGAAAAGGTTGTCATGTTAATTAACAGAAAATAGGGTGAAAACCATCACATGAGGCCGGTAAAAACAAGGCACATTAGGTTCAGCGTCATCGTCACTATAGCTGTGCGCGCGCGAGAAGTCTACATATCGAGGGGGGCTACGGAGAAAAAGACGTATCGAGTGTGTCTGGGCGAGGCACAGCGACACAATGTTTGAGAGAGAAACCAATTGACAGATTAAGATCAGATCGAGTGTGTCTGTGTGTGTGTGTTTGAAAGAGAAGCCAGTCGATTGATTAGTATCAAGATCGAGGTGTCACCCTACTCCGTCGGTGTCGGGAAGTGTGTGTGTGTGGGTCGGTGGGGGGTAGTGACACTTACATATCTCTACTCTTATAAAAACAAAGTTGGTGATGGTGTTCCTGCCATCCTGCAATATAGGCCATCCGATTTATATCTGACAGATAGGAAGGAAACTATGGAAATTTTGCAAAAATATACCCACACCCCTCTCCACATTTGCAAATAAGGCATTCCCTCGTTCATCCTTTTCTCCCACAAGATAAACTACTCATACAAATGCATCTTGATGTTTCGTGCAACGCATGGGCATCTTGCTAGTAGGGAGAAGGAGTTTGTGTGACACATATCTATATTCAGGGATAGGTAGATAGGATGTGTGCGAGGCATACTTAAAGCATCACGGAGATAAACAAACGGTGTGCATGCAAGTGCCGGAACAAATAAAGCGATAAACAATGTCTACGTGCGCGCGCGCGCGTGTGTGTGTTTGTGTGTGTGTGTGTGTGTGAGAGAGAGAGAGAGAGCGAAATCTCAAAACAAAAGGTGCTCTGCTGGAATCCCATTGTATGTATTCATATGGTTCCAGAACTCGAGTTAACCTTAAGCATATGTGTGAGAGACATAATTATCCTCTGAGACATTAGTGGCTGTGGGTTGGCGGAATTAAGGGGGTGGGCGTGTTCCACAGAGTGAGCGTGTGTGTTTCTGTGTGAGAGACTTGTAGGACGGGGTTGAAAGACGAATTCTAACCTTGACGGAGGAAGAGAAATACACGAAGTGCGCGTGTGTGATTCCGATGCTCACGGGGAAATGAGATATGTATGCGTGTGAGAGAGATTGCACAATTCATTCACATATCACTATCTAGCGATCGTGGACGTGCATCGCTTGAACATAAATCAATATCTACTTTGTATCATGGCCAAATGTACAATATCGATTCAACTCTATAAAGATTGGACACTCACATATCACAGTTTTTCTATCTAAATAAACCTTTTCAATTGTGCATGCCAAAGTTACAGTGATGTTTCTTCAAACAACCAACGTAACTATCATGTACATGCACCATTGTTACTCTTGCATTCAAATTCATTAGTCTTGGATGATTTAAGGTTCTATTATGAAGTAATGTATGTAATATTCACATATGAATTCAACGGGTACGGAATTTATGAAATGGAGGCTATGTAATCATATGAGGTAACACTTTTAAGTAGTGGACTACAATATTCATTTCTTTTTGTGCGCCTCTACACTAACACGTCAATGCATTATGTTTAAAGTAAATAACCAATGGCACTAAATTATCAATTTACACGAGAAATACATAGGCTGAGCGTTTGATCCCTTTTTTGTGAACGCGCCTCTACACTCGTAGGATTGGCCGCGCCCGTGTGAACGCCCAAGTTATCGGCGCATCATCCCGAGTTATTGTCTTTTTTTGGGGTGGACTTCACACCAGTTATTAACTGCTGACGCGTGCCCCATGTACACAGTCTCGCATGACCTTCCCGCTAGCACGGTCCAAAATTAGTTGAAACTGGATACGAACGATCCCGCGAGCGGCAAAATCTCCCACCTCCTTCTAAAATTTCCGCCACCTAGTCTTTAGCATGCGAAATTCCCCTTTTGTCCTTGGTGCACGGAGAACAACCATAACAATACCGCCCTCATATACATAATAGGTCGGGGCTGCTTTGGTAACTTCCGGTTCCCCCCACCACACGGCACCCCCATTTCCTCTCCCCCTCCCGAAAAAACGACTAACTCCACAGCACCAGAGCATCTTACATCACGCCGTCCGTACTTCATCGGCCTTTCAACCCCTCCCCTCTCGAAACCCTAGACTGCTCATCCACCGGCGTACCAGAGCCCATTCACTGCCAGCGGCGTCCACCTCGCCGGATCTGCTTCTGCGGCCGCATCTACCCCTCCCACCTCCACTAGAAACAAGTAGACTGCTCATCGACCACTGTACCACAGCCCATTCAGTGTCGGCCTTGTCCACGGCGCCGGATCTGCTTCGCCGGTACTCTCGTCAACCGCAGCGCATCTGCAGCGGCTCATTCGTACTCCCCACCGGAGACGCTTCGTCCACACCCCCCGGAGCCGCCCCACCGACGCCCCCGTCGACGTCCTCTGATCCTCTTCACCGACACCTTCCTCAACCCTACTGGAGCCGCTTCACCGACACCATCGTCGACCCTACTGGAGTAGCTTCGCCTATACCATTCTCAACTCACAAGTCCACGGCCATAGATCCGCTTCGTCGCACCCTCATCCAACCTACCGGAGCAGCTTCTAACGCCCCATCCACGGCCCCAGATCCGCATCGTCAACACCATCCTCAACCCAACCACCGGAGCAGCTTCACCGACGCCCTCGTCCACGGCCACAGATCTGCTTCGCCCACACCGTAGTCCACCCTACCGGAGCCACTCCACAAACACCCTACTCGATGGTTCTAGATCTCCTTACCGGACCCCGACATCCACCTCACCGTCATCACCCTTGACGTTTCTAACCTGATTCCCACCATCTGGAAAGATGCCAGCACCCGCCACGGCCTAGGTACTTCACCTTTAAACCCGTCCAGCATCACCTGCCCGATGTACTTCAAATATACTAACATGTCGCTGTTACCTGTTATGCAGCTGGCAAGAACTACAAGGACGATGTTTCTTCTGGATCTAACAGCTTGGCCAACCAAGATCCTGGACTAAGGCATTGCTATGATCTTGTAAGTGCGTCTCTCTCTTGTATTGTTGTGTGCCTGCCAGCGTGCTTTGCTAGGAATTTCGACTAGTAATCCCTTTGTGCAGACAATGATTTCTACTACTGGCTGCTAAATTAGATATGTAGATGTCATACATGATACTACCTCGTACCTCCGTTCCTAAATATAAGTCTTTCTAGAGATTCCACTATAGGCTACATACGGAGCAAAATGAGTGAATCTGCACTCAAAAATGCATCTATATACATATGTATGTGGTCCATACTGGAATCTCTACAAAGACATATATTTAGGGACAGAGGTAGTACATTACACAAAATCATAGGTGGCATGTAGGAATTCCAGTGCACTACATTAGGCTCCCTTAGAGTGCCTGCTAGTCCAGCACACAGAGTCATGGCTAGTTTATGCTACGCGCACAATCGTTAATTGGTGGTTTAAATATGCGCAAGGGATATGCAATGTATTATCATGTAGAGATGTCTGAAATTAGCCGTGTCAACTTGCAGATAGGGTTACACAATGAAAAAGTACAAGATGTATGTGGCAATTTCATGGAACATTGGGAAAAAAAGGAGATGCAGCGGTGAGCCTATACAATGTGCTATGGTAGGTCACTCCTCCATTACAATCATCGTGACATGTTATTTGTATGTTAGTTCTATTGGCCAAGTTTCTTAGGGACAGTTATTACGAGTTATCCTAAGAAAATAAGCACATGTGAATATAAGCTCCAGGTAATAAGCCAACCAGTTCTTTTCATTGCCGTCCTTTTCAGCTTATCTTTGGTATGATCAGTGAAAAATCAAGATTGCATTATATTTTGTCATTTTTCTACCCATATGAAAATTAATTTGACTTGCAAACATCACAAATTGAACCCACTGCAGTAATTAATATGATAGGAATACAGACCATCACTATTTGTTCAAAATACAAATACAAAGATACCATCTACTTGGCACAATCTACTTTTGTCAATGTCTTCCATAGAGATCCCATTGCCTAATTTAAATGAAGAACACATGACCCACATTTAAATGAAGAACAATTATTTATTGAAATTCGATGGTCCAAGTGGCTGGTTATTATCATATAGCAGCCACCTGAAAGCATCATATAGCAGCAGCAGCAACTCATAGCAACTCATCATACAACAGCAGCACCAGTGTGCAATTCATCATATACCAGCAGCAGCTCATAGCAATTCATCATATAGCAGCAGCAGCAGCAGCTCATAGCAATTCATCATATAGCAGCAGCAGAAGCAGCTCATAGCAATTCATCATATAGCAGGAGCAGCTTATAGCAACTCATCATATGGCAGCAGCAGCAGCTCATAGCAATTCATCATATAGCAGCAGCAACTCATAGCAATTCATCATTTAGTAGCAGCAGGAGCAGCTCATAGCAATGCATCATATAGCAGCAGCAGAAGCAGCTCATAGCAATTCATCGTATAGTGGATCAGAATGAAATTTTGGCAAAAAATCATAGGAAATCCTCACCTTGTTGGATGAGCTCATCCTTCAATAGCACCTCAAGGCCATGGCCTAGGAGGAGGGGAGGGGGAATAAGGTACCTTCTGCCGCAGTGTGGCATCAACCATAGTTGTGCGACGCCCGGCGGAGTAGTGCGTTGGACGGACCACAGTGGAGCAGCTGATGGAGACCATGAGAATGAGGGGCGGCGCCAGACGGAGGAGCAGCCGGGGAGATTTGGCCCTACCCGCCGGCCATGTAGCCTAGCTGGACAAAGCATCGTCGAGGACTAGGCCAGATGGGACCAGTGGCGATGGCTCGCTGGAGGAACCCTAGCGCTGCAGGCAGGGGATCGAGGTAGAGGGAAAGGGGAGAGGAGATGCAAGCGGGCAGGGCAATTGCATTTTGAGTGAAATATAGGCAGACAACAGAGTCATTTCACTATTCCCTTTCCCTTCAATTTTTAGTGAGCTTCTACCCGAAACACCCCTCCAAAGCAAAATAAGTTAAGCCCAAGCCCATAACTCAAAAATGACTTCTTTACATCTTTTATGGCTTATTTTGACAATAAGCTCTGAAAAGGCGGAATAGAACTGGCCCTTAACCTGCAATTCAATTCTACGTGCAATAATGAATCACTCATGACTGCTATACTGTACATTTAGGCATCATCATACATGGCATAACCTAATAAATGTGCATTCCATTGTAGAATCTAGAATATGCAATGTTTATGTTAGTTCATATGTTGCACATGATGTTCAATTCCTTGTTTGTTTCAGGCATAGTTAATTTGCTCTTCTCAATTGCTTTATTTGTCCTCAGTTAATGAGATGCCCAAACAATGATGCTTGATGTTGGGTACTTGTATAACTATTAGTTGACATAATTAAAGGCCTTACCATTTAATTACTCTAGCGAAGTGTGCCTGAAGCTTTGAAGTCTATTAACCAACTATTACTGCATGAGGCTCACAATCTAGTTTATACTAGGCTAATGATTGCATAGCTTTGCTTGTTGTAGTAGGTTTGCATGAATCCCTCAGCTGTTCATTATGCTCCCTACGACTTTAATTGAGCTACAGAATGTCCAACTGCTTGCTTACTTATACGCAACGTGTTGTCTAAATTTGTAACTTGTCTGTGTTTTGGATTTGGCCCCAACATCATGCTCCTCTGGTGAGCTAAGAGATATTTCTGTATGCATGCTGCACAGACTACCATTTTTATAATTTTTAAAATATCACCTACTTATGCTTCATGACGTGTAACATTATTGTTAGTCCTGTTTTGCCATGTACAAAATAGTCTGTCTTGCTCGCTTCACTGTTGTAACTATATTTTTGCCCTAGTCATGTGTACTTAATTATAGAAACATTTCAGGATGAAGTGATATCAACACAAAGATATGTGAGTAGTGCGGCATCGTCGTTACTGAATGATTATGGATTGGAACTGGAATGTGCTGATGTTCTCGAGCATCAACTAGAGGTGGCAAGACAACGTGTACATGATTCTCAATGTACAATCAACAAGTTGAGACTGGACATGCAGGTATTAGATGCAGGAGTTAAAAAATGAAACAAGACACTGAGGTAACCACGAAGGAATTGGAGATTTTGCAGACCGAAATTTGTGCTATCTGAATCTGGCCAATCCTATTTTCTGAAGAGATTATAGTTCAAATGGTAAGTTCTATTGATGCGTGTCCATGATGTATGAGCTTTATTTGTCCAGTGTATGTAATTTGCTGTTTGTGTACGCTTTATTATCACAGGTGCCGAACTATAATGCCCAGTTGGTATATTCGGCTATAATTTCTTTATTGTATAGTGTAGGATTATTCTATGTTTCTATGCCTTAGTCTTTTTATTGTATAGTGTATGTTTTTAGAGGCGATAGTATAGAGTAGGATAATTCTTGAATATGCTATATCTTTGAAACGGGGGCCCACATGCCCAAACATTTCCTGGACGCCATACAAACGAACAAACATGTGTAGTCAAAGCGGGCCTTAATTGGGCTGGTCAAAATAATATTAAGTGGATCCCAAATGATGTGGCCCACCGTAAAAACGGCACTTACAGGCCGTTAATAGGCCAAAAGCTCAATAGGGCCGTATAAATGGAAATGGCCCGCGGGCCTCTAGCAGGCCAAAATAGATGTCAATTTTGTCTCGGCCCTTTTACTTTACGGGCAAGTAAGAGGCTGAAAGTGTTATGGGGTAGAGGAGGCCCAATTTGCAAAGTAGGCTTTTAACAGACCGAAAGTCGCACTGGGTTGAAATGATGCCCTGCGGAACGTGGGCCCCTAATGGACCTAATGTCAAAGGCCCAACTGTTGTGCAAGCCGTTAACAGGCTGAAAGACAAAATGGGCAAGGAGTTGGCCCATTTACCGAATGGGCCGATTACAGGCCTAAAGTCACAGTAGGCTAGAATTGGCCCAACTGCGGAATGGGCCGAGAAAAGGCCGAAAGACATTCTGGGCCGTTAACGGGCTGGAACTGACGATGGGCCGCTAACATGGCGAAAGAAGCTCGGGCCGCAATTGGGCCCAAAGACGTAGCGAGCCGTTAATAGGCTAAAACTGACGATGGGCTGGAAATTGTCAAATGTAGAATGGGCCTTTGATGGGCCGATTATGTGTAACTTGTATGGGCCATGCTTGTAAATGGGCCTAACTCAAGTAGGCCGGTAATGGGTCGGCCCACTTATTTTGACAGTTCCGGCCTTTTAACCAGAATGGGCCACTGTTGGGCCGGTCCACGTGTCGACATATCATAGGCGCATCTTGCCCATTGGATGAGTGACACTTGTGCCAACGCGGAGCTGACATGTGGTTCCGTCGGCCAATGAGAATTTTACACGTGGAAAATCGTCATTGGTCGTGGCTATTAGCGGGTTATCGGATCCAAAACCGGACCCGATAGCTTAACGGTGACCCGTTACAGTGGATGCCACGTGTGGTCACCCTTGACGAAAGTACTTCCATGACGCGGCATTAATCGTCATGGAAGTGAACACTTCTGTGATGATAATTTTGGTAATGTCATGGAACACTTCTACGACAGCACAGGTATGACTATCTTGATTCAGTCATAAAAGCGTCATGGATGTACATGCATGACAGAAAACGTGACCTACTGTGACAAACACGTATCATCATGGAAGTGTATTTTTTTGTAGTGAGGCTACATAGCAACAAGGAAGAGTGTTACATTAATGTTCTGATGATGTCTAGATATACGTAGAAGAGCGGCAGCAACAACAACAACAACACATCCCTGTTTGGATACTCAACTTAGCTAGAGGTTAGAGTTAGTTTTTAGCTCATGACTAACCCTAAACTAACTCCATCCAAAGAGTTGTTTGGATGGCAGGGGTAGACTGACAATAAATGCATTAGGAGGGCTAGCTCCAATTAGCACCTCTTGGGTTGGATAGTTTTTTTGGGTGGGTTATGGATGCAACTAGCTCAAACTAGCCCTCATGTTTTGATATACTATAGGGCTATTTGAGCCCAAACTAGCTCAAACTAACTATAACCCATGGATACAGCAGCAGTTAATCAGCCGATAATTCGTAAGAATGCAATAAACTCCTTCCGGCCCATAATATAAGATGTTAATTCATCTAATATGTGAGTATATTGGATGTTATAAGATATTATAAAAGAGTGGTGTACTACATCATTGTGCAATTGTTGTTTAGCTTCTAATATTAACTTGGTTCTTTTAGGTACATATGTCATTGGTAAAGATCCACGCTTCGACCCTTTCTGCGTATGGCGCAATGAGATATCGATGAACCAGCATCAAGTGAGGAAGCTGATAAAGATTGTTAGTAAAATGGGTCGAAAGATGGCAATTAAACTATTTGTTTACACTTTATCCAAGACAACAGCGAACTGCAGGATGGTAAGTAAGAACTCTACAGCCTTCTTTTTACTGCCCATAATGAGTTGTGTTAGATGACAATGACTGAATCTTTTTCTTTTGCAGTGGTTGCCAAAGCAGTTTACTCAAGTTTACCTCTCAAACTACATGATTGGTGGGCGTGAAAAGGTTAAAGTATTTCTACCAGAACAAGATGATTCTCTAGATGATTTCATGAAGATCGTGAAGGATGGGCAGTCGGCCATCACAAGGGGTTGGACTAGAGTCGTGTGTGCCTTCTGCATGGAGGAGGGCACAATATGGGCATTCCGCTTCACCTTGTTTAGCAACCAGAATGTATTTCGCCTCTTTCTTTACCGTCTTTAATAGTACAAGTATACAACTGTGGTTCATCATTCTTTATTTGGTTCTTATGTAATTCTTGAACATATGTACCTATGAATCTAATAATGCATTGGTTTTTTGAACTTGATGGATACGAATAAAGCTATAGCATACATTCAAATTCAAATTCAAATCTGGTACAATTTGAAATAATGACAATTAAATTACGGTGAAATTACGCTCTCCAGGTCGTTACGGCACACACGGTTGGTAAAACACAAACATTTGCGATATACACCATAATCCGAGACGGTTCACAGAGAGGAAACATGTGCAAGCATGCACACAGTTGCCGTTTGCAAAGCGTGTGCGATGTCAGACAATATCACAAGCGGTGCGGGCAAACTAAACATTTGTGATAGTTGCCTTATCGTACACGATTCGCAAGCATGAACTGTTTCTGATGAAGTATGCATCGTAAACGTTGCACCACAGAATAGGTGTGTGATAGTTGTCGTGTACGATGATGTTACGACGGTCTGACGTTTGGTAATCCTATCCGACACTCGTACGACGATTAGCTAATCTTCTTAATTAGTTATCGCATACGGTTTGGGACAAGCAAAAGTGTGTGATTGTATGCTTATCATACATGTTCTATAATAGTGAACCATTTGTGATGGGCCGCGCATCGTAAACATAGCACCATAGAATACCCACTACGATGGCAAGGCGAGTACAAACGAGTAGGAGTACTGTATATGCATCTTGGCTCCCTATCCCCGACGGTTTCTAGGTTGTGTGGGAAGGACCCCCCTTATTGCCCACACTCACTTTGGCGACGGTTCCAAATGCCATCGTGGAAAGGGGTTAAAAACCGTTTCTATAGCACTGACGCATACCAGTGTGTGCTGCGTCATCCCTTCCTCTTTGGGGAAATACCGACGTAGCTTCAAGCCGCATCAAAAGGAATTTCTGGCACCGTTGCCGGGGAGACATCATCAACCTCTACCAGGTTCCTAATCACAAATCTCATCTCCTTGCAATTTACATTATTTTCCATTTGCCTCTCATTTTCATCTCCCCCACTTCACGAAAAAATTCCTTTTTATTTGCCCTCTTTTTCGTTTGCCATTTTCTCGTCAGATCTCATGTTTGCTTGTGTTGCCATGTCCCTTCTATTTGCTTGTATCTTTGCTTGCTAAAAATTTATTGATATGAATCCTCATCCACTTGCTAATCTTTTTAATAGACCAAATTATGATGAACTAATTGCTAGTAAGTTGAGTGCACTAGATTATCTTTATGAAGTTTTGCTTGAGATTCATGAATCTGAAAATTGTGATGAAGTGCTAAAAGAAGGAATTTATAAAGTGATTCATGATAGCTCCTTGGATGAAAAGCATGATTTCAATGATGTTATTATAAATTCTATAAATGTCAATTGTGCTAATATTATGCAAAACACCAAGCATGGGGATGCTAATATTGCTATGTCCACTACTTATTGCAATGATCATGATTGGGATAATATTTCTTATGATCTTGATAGTTTATTTAAGCCTCATGATGAATATGTTTGCAATAATATTGAAAGTGGGTTCAGAAGAGTGTCAACTCTAGGTAAAAATAATCCCACATATTTGGAGAGTGTTCAATCTTGTGAAATTTTTGATAAAAGTGGGTTTGGAGAGGTCATGACTTTAGTTGATGTTAATCCCACTATCTTGGAAGATTATAACACTTTTATGCATGTGGATCATGAAGAGAAAATTTTATTTGATAGCTATACTGTTGAATTTGATCATGATCCTACATGTAATTATTATGAGAGAAGAAAATATGGTTGTAGAAATTTTCATGTTACTAAATTACCTCTCTTCATGTTGAGGTTGTTATAGTTTCCTTCTCGTTCCTTGCATATGCTAGGTTCTTATTGTCTTTATAATTTGTTATCTTATAAAATTCCTATGCATAGGAAGAGAGTTAGACTTAAATGTGTTTGTGACATGTTTTATGATGCTCTCTTTGTGTTTCAATTCTTATCTTCCATGAGAGCATCAATAAAATCTTATGCCTAGCTAGGGGCGTAAAACGATAGCGCCTGTTGGGAGGTAACCCAAGGAACAAAGTTTATTTTTGCTTTTTGTTTTCCGTTCTTGAGTGTTAGCACAATTATGCTACTGTTATGATTGTGGTTTTTGTGTTTTATTTAGTGTTTGTGCCAAGTAAAGCCTTTAGGATCTTCTTGGATGATAGTTGTTTGATCTTGCTGAAAAACAAAAACTTTTGCGCTCACGAAAACAATTATAATTTTTAATCAGAGCATGATAAAATGCCAATTCTTTTTGCAGAAGATTAATATACAGATTTCTCAGGTTTTCCTATTTTCTCAAGATTTTTTGAGTTCTAGAAGTATTCGAAATATCCAGATTACTACAGACTGTTCTGTTTTTGGCAGATTCTGTTTTCTTTGCGTTGTGTGCTTGTTTTAATGATTCTATAGTTTTCTTTGATGAGTGTTTGCCATAGGAAAGTTTGAATACAGTATATATAATGCAATAATAAAATATGAATGGGTTGCAATAGTACTTATAGTAGTGATTTGTTTTCTTATACTAACGGATCTCACGAAGGTTTTGTTGAGTTTTGTGTCATTGAAGTTTTCATGTTTTGGGTTATCTTACAATGGATGAAGGTATAAGGAGTAAGAAGAGCCTAAGCTTGGGGATTCCCATGGCACCCCAAGTTATTATCTAAAGATAAGCAAGCAACTAAGCTTGGGGATGCCCCGAGTGGCATCCCCTCTTTCATCTAACGACCATCGGTATTTTACTCGAAGCTATATTTTTATTCGTCACATACTATGTGTTTTGCTTGGAGCGTCTTGTATGATATGAGTCTTTGCTTGTTTTGCTTTGTGTTTTTAGTCTTGATTCCTTGCTGGACACACCTATTTGAGAGAGCTAAAATTATGTCATGACTTGTTAGAATTGTTGTATATGCTTCACTTAAATTTTTATGAGCTATGGACTTTCTCTAGTGCTTCACTTATATCGTTTATTAGCATGGTGTGCTTTAGTATTTTTGAAGAAATGCTCTCTTGCTTCACTCAGATTTTTTTGAGACTTAGTAAATTTTTGAAGAAATTCTCTCTTGCTTCACTTAAATTAATTTGAGAGAAAGAAATATTATGCTCATGATCTTCACTTATATTTGTTTGAGCTTACCAAAAGCAACACATGAAAATTAGTTCCAAAGTGATAGATATCCAAGACGGATATAATAAAAACTTTCATGAAGATCATTGTGTCGGCGTTCTGGGAACGGGGGTCCCCAGACTCGCCTGCCTGCGGCTCATGGCGTGGCTGTGCTAGCAGGCCTGTACGGCCCATCTTCATCAACAAGGCATTCAAGACCCTCGCGAGGGGCCAAGCCTCACGAGGCGGACGACCCAAGACCTCCTCGGGAGCGGCCTCACCAGGCAGGCTCTCGAGGGGCAGAGAGATCAAGGCAAGGCAAACCTCGCGAGGTTCTCATGACGTGAGCGATGACGATCGAGACCAGGCGGGCGCCAGCGCGTGCAGCGTCCTTATTTCCTCTTTGGTGCTAAAGAGGCAAGCGCAGGCGCGGAGTACCGAGGCATCAAGCAAAGGTTTCCATATCAGTGCAATGAGACCAAGACTAGCGGGGCGGCAAGACGAAGGTCACCATGGAACCCAAGGCGGCGTCACCACCAGAGCCTTTTGCAGGCGAAGACCGCTTTTGTCAGGATAAGCTGTACTAGCTGTCCCCTTTCAAACTGGCCGTTGTTGGCTCCCTTCCCGCTCAATATTTGGGGAGAGGACCAGGGCCTATATAAGTAGAACTAGCCACCACCGTAGGGTGGAACGGATTCAGAGGCATCTCACCTAGATCCGAACTGATAGGAGGCATCTGATCGAGAGCCAATCCTTGGCCACACACCGAGCACAAGAACACCTCAACCTCGGGAGGCTGTTCTTCCCCTTGTACTGTTCATCATCGGCCCAAGAGGCAATCCACCACCCCCACACTTGAGTAGGGTATTACACCACAACGGTGGCCCCAACCAGTATAAATCTTGTGTCCCTTTGTGTTGTGAGTTGGTCGAGTTCGTTCTTGAGATCTTAGCTAGTTAGGACGCAGATCGGTAGGAGGGAAAGAACTTCGCGCGCACCCCAGATTTCGAACCTTAAGGGTTTTGCCAGAACCCGTGATCCGACATTTGGCGTGCCGGGTAGGGGTGCGCCGTAGCCTCCCTTCCGTCGATCTACGCTCCGTTGCTCCATCGTCTCCATGGCGGACGCTCGCCGTGCTCGTGCTGAGCGCCGGGCTGCCCTTGCCACCCGCGTCACTCAGATGGCTCCCGTCGGCGGGCCACGTCGTCGTTCTCCGTCGCCTGCCACCAACGCCGCCACCGGCCCGGCGGGGAACGAGCAGCAAGCATCTTTGCTGCACCCCTCGGTCCAGCGAGACGGCCGCACCGCCACTCCGTCACTGACCCCGGCCGGTTCGTCGTCCCACGCTCGTCACGCTCCCGTGGACCCGCAGGCTGCGCTGGGCCTAGCACGTGAGCTCCTCCGCTACCGCCCCATCGACGCCCTTTACGACGACTGGCTCGACCGCATCCCGAGCTTGTCAGTGTCGCAGGGGCTCTCCTGCGCCATCCCTTTCACTGCCCCGTCCTCCACCAACCACGGGCGGCGTGGCTCACGGAGCGCCTCCACCACCTTTGCCCCAAGACGGCGCCCTGGCGCCAAGGCGTGCGGCTCTGCGGCGCGACCCACCACGTCTGGCACCAGCGCAGGAAGAGAGAAGCTGCCAAGAAGTCACTCGCCCATGAGAAGCTGCCCCAGCGCTCCTCACGCCACCTCGGCAAGACCGCGCGCCACCTGCGGTGGCGGCGCGCGGACCCCATAAATACCAAGCTCCACAGCCGGCTGTTGCGCCTTCACCCCCGGAGCTTCATAGCGTCGCCTGGCCGGGCAAGTTCAAGCCGGATCTGCCTCCTTGCTACGACGGCACCCCCGACCCCGCGGAGTTCTTGCAGCTCTACGAGCTAAGCATCGAGGCAGCCAACGGCGACGAGAGGGTCATGGCGAATTGGTTCCCCATGGCTCTCAAGGATGGAGCCCGCTCCTGGCTCCTGAATCTGCCCCCAGGCTTGATCTCCTCCTGGGGAGAGATGCGCAACCGTTTCGTTGCCAACTTCCAGGGCACTCGCGACCGCCCGCCGGCCGCGGGTGACCTACGTCGCGTCAAGCAACAACCAGGAGAGACCCTCCAGAAGTACATCCAGCGCTTCAACAACGTCCGCCTCAAGATCCCCAAGGTGACGGACGAGGCCATCATCTCCGCGTTCTCTGATGGCGTCCGCGATGTCAAAATGAAGGAAGAGCTCGCTATCCACGAGGAGCTCTGCACGTCTCTGGAGTTGTTCAACCTGGCGACCAAGTGCGCAAGAGCTGAGGAGGGGCGCCTCTCCCTCCTCGAGCTCCCAGCTGCGGACACGGAGGAGAAGAAAGCCAAGGCCAAGGATGTGAAGCGCAAGGGAGCAGTCGTGCTCACGGCGGAGCCGGACACCAAGCGCGGTAGAGACTAGCCCGAGTCATCCAAGAGCAGCCGACCGTTCTGCGCCTTTCATAACCTACATACCCACAACACCAGCGACTGTCAAGAGCTCAGAGCCATTTGAGCAGGACGCTTCGGGCAACGCCCCGAGTGCAATGGCCGGGGCTACGGCCGAGGAGGAGGACGTGGTGGCAGACGCTGGGACGACTGTGGCCCGCGCCAGGAGTGGCGCGACCGGCCTCGTGAGGAACGCTGGTAGGATCAGCCTCGCGAGGGCGCCTGGAGGGACCAGCCTCGTGAGGACCATCCTCAGTGCAACGCTGGCCTTCCTCTGTTGCCGCCACCACCAAGAAGGAATGACGACCACCATCAAGACGAGGGGGCTGGGGGCTTCCAGGAGCCGCGTGCTATCGCTTGCATCTTGGGCGGAGCTCAAGCCCCAGCCTCGCAACGTATCTTGAAACAGTTTGCTCGTGAGGTGAATGTAGTCCTCCCCAAGCTCGAGGCCACACGCCCGCGCAGGTGGTCCAAGTGCGCCATCACCTCCAGTTCGGCAGATCAGCTCAAGTGCGCAGCTACCGCTGGCGCCCTCCCAATGCTTTGTTCACCATTCATCAGCAACGTGCAAGTTACCAAGACCCTCATCGACGGCGGCGCAGGGCTCAACGTCCTGTCCGTCGACACGTTCGACAACCTCCAAGTGCCATATGACCAGCTTCAGCCTACCAAGCCCTTCTCAGGAGTGACCGACGGTTCCACCACACCGATAGGGCAGGTCCGCCTCCCTCTCACCTTCGGAGAACGCAACAACTACCGCACCGAGCTCATCGACTTCGACGTCACCCACATCCGCCTGCCCTACAATGCCATCCTCGGGTACCCAGCCCTGTCCAAGTTCATGGCGGTGACTCATCACGACTACAATGTCCTCAACATGCCAGGAAGCGGCGAAATCATCACGGTCTCGTGCGAGGAAAGAGATGCGGTGTGCTCTCTTGAGTGTGCCTTCCAAGCCGCAGAAATCGATGACCCCGACAGCAAGGGCGAGCGCCTTCCTGAGACCGTCCCCAAGAAGAAGAAGCAGTAGCACCATGCAAGGTCTCAGGCAAGCGGTGCCTCATTAGGATCAACGCCCGCACCAGGGGCGCCTCCCTCCATCGCATAGGAAGGCACGCCCAGCGCCCTCCTCGGGCAGGGCTCGGGGGCTCTCTTCTGGAGGGCCTCAGACTTTGCCAACACCACGAGGGAGGCGCTTGGGCACCACTTGGAGGCGTGCTTCGCGGCACGTTTCCCTTAGGAGAACACTGGGCGAGGAGCGCCCACAACCCAGGAGTTCATCACCAAGACCACTAAGGAACTGCAAGACGCTAGGGCCATGCGCAGTGGCCACCGCTCACCAGGCGCAGCTCCCCATCCAGGCGAGGATGCCGGGCTGCGCGTCTGCATCGACGTCCCAGGGCTCAATAGGTCCGCCTCTCAGGAGATTTTCTGGCCTTCGCGCGTGGGACGCTGCGAGGGCCCACCGCACAGCTATGTTCGCATGCCTCTCTGCCTGCCGAGCGTGTCGTCCGCCTATCAGTGCAACTTGCGGTGCATCCTAGCGGCTCAGGAGGCCAGGCACCACGCCGTCCTGACGGAGGTGGAGACGGTCCTCAAGGAACCACCTGGACCCCCGGGGTCTCCCGAGGCTCAGGACCCGGGTGGCTCGTGAGGAGCAATTCCTTCGTCGCGTATCTTCAGCTGCCCCAACTCTCCTTCGTCAATAGAACCAGGTGACGTTTTCCAAGTTTGTTTAGCTGGGAGCGCCCCTTGGGCTGCATCATTCCCAAGCCGCATGGGTCCGTCCTTGTGGCATGTATCCTTTTGCTTATGTCTTTATCTTACCTTGCTGGGGGCGCCCCTCGGGCTGCATCATCCCCAAGCCGCTCGGACCTGACCCAGTGGCATGTACC
Organism: Triticum aestivum; assembly: GCF_018294505.1. Lineage (NCBI taxonomy): Eukaryota > Viridiplantae > Streptophyta > Magnoliopsida > Poales > Poaceae > Triticum > Triticum aestivum. The sequence goes on from NC_057796.1 coordinate 126,607,407, forward strand.
TTCCCAGCATTTACCTAAGCCACTATGCTTTCCATGCCTTATCTATCTATGGCTATTACCTGCTTGACTCTCGCCCCCCGCGGGGGCTACTCACGTTGGCAACCGATAGCCGACCGGCGACGGCGGGCTGCGTTTCTCCTTGTGCTGGATTGCAGGAATCTCATGGAGGTGACAGCAGGCGACACCGTGAGCTCCCCTTTCTCCCATGTGATCCACTTGCACGTTAAAAGGGGGGCTCCTGAGCATCGCGTCTCAGGAGCTCTTACTGGCTCTGCAGCCCTCACCCCCTGGCCTTGACCACGGCACGCGACCTGGCATACCAGCGGCGGCTGAGCTCGCTTGAGGGCCGGGACCAGAGGACGTAGAGCATGGGAAAGGGGAGGCTCGTATGGGCCTGTCCTAGCTACGCATTAGCACGGCGCATCGCAAGGAATCGACCCAAAACCGTCAAGATAAGTCTCGCGCTCGGATTGGCTAATCGTTGGAGCCTGAGGGTCACGCTCGCCGCAGCCCTGTTGCGGCCACGTCGCCTCCCTTTCTTGCCTTACCATGGCTGCTTGAGCGCTAAAGGGGACCTCCTGAGCATAGCGCCTCATGGGCTCTTACTGGACCTCGGGCCGCTCACCTCCTGGCCTTGACTACGGCACGCGACCTGGCATACCAGCGACGGCTGCAGCCTGCCTGGGGACCGGGACCTGTCAGCGTAGAGCAACAAGCCGTCGCGAGGTTGGAAAGGGGAGACTGAGCCTGAACAGGACATGCGTTCACAAATTTTCATAATAAGGAAGATATACACAAAGGACATCACAGACCCTTTACACGCCCCCACGGGGTACTTCTTGATTCCTCGCAGGGAACAAAAGACGAGAACCTGGGGGAATCCTACCTACATGCCCCCGCGGCGGACACCATCATCAACAGTGGGCAGCGGGAGGCCGGCGCCAACCCCATCCAGATCAGCGATGGCAGCGGCTGGACGCCACAGCCTTGCTCCGAGCCCGGCGAGAGCTCGGGGGCATGTAGCTGTCGTCGATCATCTCTGGAGTCTCATATAGCTCGGGAGAACCGTTGGACCCCCAAGATTCGCTGTTGCTGGAGTAGCCGCGAGCGGAGCGCGCATCATCCTGGCGCTCCCCTCCAGGGCAACACTCCAAGCGGCGGCCCTCCGTGTCGAAGACCTTGAAGAACAGCATGGAAGTGCCGTCATACCCGAAGTGGATCGTGAGGGCGCCCTCTGCATGGCAAACCCGCGCGACCTCGCCCCAGCCGCGGGTCATGAAGATCTTCCCGGAGGAGACTGCTTCGACCTCTGCTCCAGTCGCCGGAGCCTCGCAGTCAGCATGCTGCAACCAGAGCTCGAGGGGTCCCCTAGGTGGCATCACGTCGGAGAAGAACCACGGGAAGTGGATCCAAGAGCTTGGAGGCATCGCCACCCACAGCACAAGCTCGCGCGAGGAGTCCGTCGCATGGACTCCGGGAGTGACGGCGCGCGTCACCGCGGCACGTCGGCCTTGGCCACGGCACGCGCGCCGACGCTCGTTGCCCCTTCCTCTTGAGCCCCCGGCTTGGGCGTACAAGGGCAGCGGATACCCGGGAGGAGGCCGCTCGCACCAAGGCCTCGGCACCATCTGTATCGCCGCTGCGTCACGGCGGTGAACCGACCTCTTATTCGGCGGAAGCGGCCCCGGCTCGTCGCGGGGAGCCTTTCCTTTCTCCTCGGCGGAGAACCTTCGGATCGGTGCCATGATAATTTCTACTAGCAGTGGAGCAAGGAGGAAGAAGCAAGCGAACTGGGGAGAGATGGGCGACGGGGGCTCCGCCCCCCTTCCTCATTTATAGCAGAAGAAGGCCAACCGGCGCCTCCCACGATCACAGGTAATGATGGTTTTCCTCACATGTCGCAGGGACTTGTCAAGTCGGGCAGTTGCCAAGGCAGCGTGGGGAAGCGGAGACGCCCATGTCCAATCAACCGCCACACGTCGACCAAGGCCGCGGGCTTTTGGGGCCCGCGGAGCTCCATACTTGACCCTTGGCTTCACCTCGAAGCCAACCCCGAGCGCGCCTTGGGCCCGGGGGCTACTGTCGGCGTTCTGGGAACGGGGGTCCCCAGACTTGCCTGCGTGCGGCCGACGGTGTGGCTGTGCTAGCAGGCCTGTACGGCCCATCTTCATCAACAAGGCATTCAAGACCCTCACGAGGGGCCAAGCCTCGCGAGGCGGACGACCCAAGACCTCCTCGGGAGCGGCCTCACCAGAAAGGCTCGCGAGGGGCAGAGAGATCAAGGCAAGGCAAACCTCGCGAGGTTCTCGTGACGTGAGCCATGACGATCAAGACCAGGCGGGCTCCAGGCGGGCGCCAGCGCGTGCAGCGTCCTTGTTTCCTCTTTGGTGCTAAAGAGGCAAGCGCAGGCGCGGAGTACCGAAGCATCAAGCAAAGGTTTCCATATCAGTGCAACGAGACCAAGACCAGCGGGGCGGCAAGACGGGGGTCACAATGGAGCCCAAGGCGGCGTCACCACCAGAGCCTTTTGCAGGCGAAGACTGCTTTTGTCAGGATAAGCTGTACTAGCTGTCCCCTTTCAAACTGGCCGTTGTTGGCTCCCTTCCCGCTCAATATTTGGGGAGAGGACCAGGGCCTATATAAGTAGAACTAGCCACCACCGTAGGGAGGAACGGATTCAGAGGCATCTCACCTATATCCGAACTGATAGGAGGCATTTGATCAAGAGCCAATCCTTGGCCATACACCGAGCACAAGAACACATCAACCTCAGGAGGCTGTTCTTCCCCTTGTACTGTTCATCATCGGTCCAAGAGGCAATCCACCACCCCCACACTGGAGTAGGGTATTACACCACAATGGTGGCCCGAACCAGTATAAATCTTGTGTCCCTTAGTGTTGTGAGTTGGTCGAGTTCGTTCTTGAGATCTTAGCTAGTTAGGACGCGGATCGGTAGGAGGGAAAGAACTTCGCGTGCACCCCAGAGTTCGAACCTTAAGGGTTTTTCCGGAACCCGTGATCCGACACATTGGACAAAATAAACTTGATTCTTAGTAATAGTTTTGAGATATGATTATGTGATATGTGAGTCATGTTGATGAGTAATTGTGCTTTAGTAAGAATATTGGTGTTAAGGTTTGTGATTTCCTATGCAAGCACGAAAGTCAATAGTTATGCAAGGAAATTATATCCTACTTGTGGTGCATTATTCCGTGTTAATTATGCTTAATGCTCGCTTATGAGATTATTCGTTTCTTGGTTGGTCGCTTCTCAATCTTTTGCTAGCCATCATTTTGCACTAAGTATGACCACTACTTGCGCATCCAAAATCCTTTAAACCAGTTTTGCCACATGAGTCCACTATACCTACCTATATGTGGTATTCTTTTCCCGTTCTAAGCAAATTTGTATGTGCCATCTCTAATATTCAAAATAAATTTCTCTTTTGTGTGCTCGTACTACTCGCGAGGCGGTGAGGGGTGGCTAATATTTTACATGCTAGATGTGTTATTCTCATGATGTGTGTTTATTCACTTGTCATTGCACGAGAGTAAGGCAAAGGTATTAGGGATGCCCAGTCCCAAAATGAAAAACGAATTTACTTTATGTTGTCAAATAATAAATTCCTTGGAAAGTGTTGGTATGGAAGGCACCCGTGGATACGTTTAGCCATGGAAAGTGAAAGTATGGTGGAAAAAGGAATAAACTTTAATTTTTGTTTGGGAACCGCCTATGATATATCTAGCATGGAAAGTGTTGGGAACTCTAAGTCGTTTCCGTTTGTGGAAAAAGTATGCCTCTCAAAAAAACATTATCGCTCAATTTTTGCTTTGGACTCTCGCACCTCTACAAATCCCTACTTCCCTCTGCAAAGGGTCTTTCTTTTACTTTATGCAATTTTTTTTAATTTGAGTCTCCATCTTCTCTTATAAAGCACCAACTAGGGGGCACTGTGATCGTACTTGAGCATTGGGTGTAGCTAATATGCGAATGTGTTTCATGAATGGATCAATGATTGAGCATGATGGGCTAGGGATGACTTATTTTTGCATTGATATTTTGAAATACATGGTTGTTTGTTGGCATGCTTGAGTATTTAAGTTATCATGTCAAAACTAGAGTATTGCTTTGAACAATATAAAAGTCCAAATGTCCATGCTATAAACAAAAGAATATGAGATGACATTTTGATACATCTCCAACGTATCTACTTTTCCTAACGCTTTTCCTGTTGTTTTGGACTCTAATTTGCATGATTTGAATAAAACTAACCCCGGACTAACGATGTTTTTAGCAGAACTACCATGGTGTTGTTTTTATGCAGAAATAGAAGTTCTCGGAATGGAACGAAACTTTGCGAGGATTTTTTATACAATAAATAAGAATTTATGGAGCCAAGATCCAGCGGAGGGGGGCACCTAGGTAGGCACAACCCACCAGGGCAGGTCCCCTCCTAGCGCTCCCAGGTGAGTTGTCCCCACCTGGTGGCCCCACAGACCCTGAAACCGGCGCTATAAAATCCTATTTTTCTAGAAAAAAATCAGGGAGAAATAATTATCGTGATCCACGAGACGGAGCCACCGTCACCTCCTGTTCTTCATCGAGAGGCCAGATCTGGAGTCCGTTTGGGCTCCGGAGAGGGGGATCTCCGTTCTTCGTCATCACCAACCCTTCTCCATCGCCAATTCCATGATGCTCCCCACCGGGAGTGAGTAATTCCTTTGTAGGCTCGCTGGTCGGTGAGGAGTTGGATGAGATTCATCATGTAATCGAGTTAGTTTTGTTAGGGCCTGATCCCTAGTATCCACTATGTTCTAAGATTGATGTTGCTATGACTTTGCCATGCTTAATGCTTGTCACTTTGGGCCTGGGTGACATGATTTCAGATCTGAACCGTTTATGTTATCACCATTATATCCATGTTCTAGATTCGATCTTGCAAGTTATAGTCACCTACTACGTGTTATGATCCGGCAACCCCAGAGTGACAATAGTCGGGACCACTCCCGGTGATGACCGTAGTTTGAGGAGTTCGTGTATTCATCGTGTGTTAATGCTTTGTTCCGGTTCTCTATTAAAAGGAGGCCTTAATATCCCTTAGTTTCCAATTGGACCCCGCTGCCACGGGAGGGTAGGACAAAAGATGTCATGCAAGTTCTTTCCATAAGCACGTATGACTATTTACGGAATACATGCCTACATTATATTGATGAACTGGAGCTAGTGTCGTATCGCCCTAGGTTATAACTGTCTCATGATGAATATCATCCAACAAGTCACTAATCCAATGCCTACGAATTTATCTTATATTGTTCTTGCTAAGTTACTACTACTATCGTTACTATTGCACTTGCTACAAAACTACTGCTATCACTATTACCGTTACTACTGCTGCTGTCACTACTATCAAAACTATCATATTACTTTGCTACTGATCACGTTGCTGCAGATAATATTTCTCTAGGTGTGGTTGATTTGACAACTCAGCTGCTAATACCTTCAAATATTCTTTGGCTCCCCTTGTGTCGAATCTATAAATTTGGGTTGAATACTCTACCCTCGAAAACTTTTGCAATCCCCTATACTTGTGGGTTATCAAGACCTTTTTCTGGCGCCGTTGCTGGGGAGCATAGCTATATTTGGTGAGTCACTTGGGATTATTAGCACTTTATCACTATGAAGAATCTGAAGGATGCTAAGGCTAAGATTTTTCCCTCAAAGACGAGGGAAGGTAAGGAACTTCCATCCAGTTCTGCTTTAGATTCACCTTCTGTTATATGTAAACTTGCAACTCCACCACATGCTATCAATTCTGATATGTCGCAAGTTATTGATGATGCTACTTCTACTATGGATAATGCTTATGATGATGCTAGTGCCTTGCTTGATAATGATGATGTGCCACTTGGTGACTTTCCTAATGAACAAATTGCTAGAGTAATACAACATGATGTTGTCGAATCTGATGATGAGCTTGAAACTGAAACTCCTGGAACACCTGCTAGAATTAGCCTTCCTAGATATGAATTGCCTAAGGTACCGGAAGGTTATGTTATGAATGAGGAGACAACTAGAGATATTCTTGCTTGTAGGGACAGAGATGATCTAGAGAAATTATTATGCAAGTATAAAGAAAAATCTCTGAATGCTAGAATGAAATATGATCCTAAGTTTGCTACTTCACCCATATTTATTGATGATAAGGATTATGAATTCTCTGTCAACCCAGAGTTAATTACTTTGGTTGAATCTGATCCTTTCCATGGTTATGAAACTGAAACTGTTGTGGCACATCTTACTAAGTTGAATGACATAGCCCCCCTTTTTACGCATGATGAGAGGACTCGCTATTACTTTATTCTAAAATTATTTCCGTTCTCATTTAAGGGTGATGCTAAAGCTTGGTACAATACTCTTGCTCCTGGTTGTGTGCGTAGTCCCCAGGATATGATTTATTACTTCTCTGAAAAATATTTCCCTGCTCATAAGAAGCAAGCTGCTTTACAAGAAATATTTAACTTTGTGCAAACTAAAGAAGAGAGTCTCCCACAAGCTTGGGGGAGGCTTTGCCAATTACTTAATTCTTTGCCTGATCATCCTCTTAAGAAAAATGAAATACTTGATATCTTATATAATGGACTAACCGATGCTTCTAGGGATTTCCTAGATAGTTGTGCTGGTTGTGTTTTCAGGGAACGAACTGTTGGGCAAGCTGAAGAATTATTGAATAACGTATTGAAAAATTATGATGATTGGACTCTCCCTGAACCACCGGTTAAACCCACTCCGAAGAAGAGGGTAATATTATATCTCATTCCTGAAGATATGCAAGAGGCAAAGAAATCTATGAAGGAAAAACGTATTAAAGCTGAGGATGTCAAAATTTACCTCCTATTGAAGAAATACATGGGCTTAACACACCACCACTACCTAAGGTGGTAGAGGTAAATTCTTTAATGAAGTTCAATGATAATGACAATCCTCACAATATGCACCCTAGCCAATGTCTTTATGAGTTTGAAAACTATATTAGAAAACAAGATCACTTCAATGCAAATGTTATGAAACAATTGAAATACAATTCGGATATGATTGCTTGCTTGAGTGACTTGTTATTTAGAATCTCAAATGATGTTAGAGGTGTTGGAAAGCATGCTTCTATGGTTCAAACTCAGTTAGAACAAGTTGCTAAATCTTAAAGAGAGTTGCTTGATGAAATGAATAATAATACACATGACTTTGCTATTAGAGTTGCAACTAGAGGAGGTAAAATGACTCAGGAACCACTTTATCCTGAGGGACACCCAAAAAATAGAACAAGATTTAAGAGTTAACACTGATGCACCTAGTCCTTCTAGAAAGAAAAAGAAGAAGAAAAATGATAGGACTTTGCATGCTTCTAGTGAACCTAAAATAGAAAAACCTCCTGATAATGATAATGAAACTTCTATCTCTGATGCTGAAACTCAGTCTGGTAATGAACACTCACCTTCTGATAATGAAAAAGATAATGATGAGGTTCATGAAAATACTCAAACAAATAATAAAGAACCAGGCAATGATGTTGAGATAGAACCACTAGTTGATCTTGATAACCCACCAACTAAGAATACAAGACATGACAAAACAGACTTCATTGCTAGAAAACACGGTAAAGAAAGAGAACCATGGGTTCAAAAACCAATGCCCTTTCCACCTAATTCAACTAAAAATAAAGATGATGAAGAACTTAAACGCTTTGCTGAAATGCTGAGGCCAGTCTTTTTGTGTACTCGCTTGACTGATATCTTGAAAATGCCTCCTTATGCAAAGTATATGAAAGACATCATCACCAATAAGAGAAAAATACCGGAAGCTGAAATCTCCACTATGCTTGCTAATTATACATTTAAAGATGGAGTACCTAAAAAACTTGGAGATCCGGGAATACCAACTATACCTTGCTCTATCAAAAAGAATTATGTGAAAACTGCTTTATGTGATTTAGGAGCTGGTGTTAGTGTTATGCATTTCTCTTTATATAAAAGACTTGATTTGAATAAACTCACACCTACTGAAATATCTTTGCAAATGGCTAACAAATCAACTACCATACCTATCGGTATTTGTGAGGATGTGCCCATTGTTGTTGCTAATGTTACTATTTTGACTGCCTATGTTATACTTGAGATGCCCGAGGATGACAACATGTCTATGATCCTTGGTAGACCCTTCTTGAATACTGCAGGGGCTATTATTGATTGCAATAAAAGAAAGTTCACTTTTCATATCAATGGTACTGAGCATACGGTGCACTTTCCGAAGAAACAATTCCAAGTGAATGATATTAATCTTATTGAAAAATCTCCGACAATCACTATTGGAAGTTTTCAAATACCTCTTCCTACTGTTAAAAAGAAATATGAAATGCTTATTGTTGGGGACATTCATATCCCCGTTGAGGTAACTTAGTGATTTACGATAGTTCTTTGGTTTCATGCTAATTGAAAGTGGTTGTTAATAAGACATGGTCAACCTTATTAATGTGGATCATTTTTTAGAGGTATGAAGTTGATGAATTTAATACGCACTATCTTCTGTCCCTACTTTTTGTTTTCTGTTTTTATTAGTTAAATAAAATAAAATGCCATGTTTTGTCTGTTTTCTGAATTTCTCATGCAATAAAAAAATGACACAAAAATAAAAGTCCTCAGAACGCTTTGAAAATTTAATATGATTTTTTCTGAATATTTGAGAACTTCTGGTGCAAATAATATCAGAGGGAGGTGCACCAGGTGGGCACAACCCACCTGGGCGCGCCAGGACCCCCAGACGCGCCCTGGTGGGTTGTGGTCCCCACGTGAGCCCCCTCACTTATCTCTTCACACCACATCATCACCTACCTCCAGAAAAAATTCTCCATTGCTCTCTCTCCCATGTTCTTGCTCTCAAACCCGCGGATTTTGATCTCTTTGCTCGAAGCTCCGTTTCTGAAACTGTTTTGGGGGATTGTTGCTTGGTATGTGACTCCACCGTTTGTCCAATTAGTTTTTGTTTTAGTGGTTTATATTTTTAATAATCATCTACTCTAGGTGCTGTTGTAGATGAGCTTGCATGTTGAATTCTTAGAGTTCTAAGAAGTTTGAATGCTTGCTATGGCCTCTATGTATCCCTATGAGTAGTTGCTACCAATTTTGTGAAGTTTTGTTGAGAAAAATTTATGGACTAAAAATTTCAGAATTTTTGTTCATAGGATAAGGATGAATATCTTTAGGAAGTTTGCTTGGTGTTATTGGGGAGTCGTCTGACAGTGATCTCCATCCTCGGAGGTTGGCAGAGGTACGGCCGTGCGAATGGCCGCACACCCAGTCCATGGAAGAGGCTGGAATCCTTCAGGAGTTCACACAATATGCTGCTAATGCCGGCCTCACCAACTTCATCGCAGCTGAATGCGAACAGTATCATCTCCTCAAAAACATCTTTGTTCAAAGTTTTACTTTCCTTCCTAGGAATAATCCTCCTGAGGTGCGGTTTGATTTATAAGCTGAAACCCATCAGATACCACTTACTAAATTTTGTAACATATGCATGATCCCTTCTGATGGGAGCTTAGCTGAGCCTAGGCCGGCAGAGTTTGAGGCCTTTTATCATACTTTGACGGTGGGAGATGAGAGAGGGTTGTCAGCTATCACTGTCGTTGGCCTGCATTTTCCTGCTGTTCATTACTTCGCTCTTTTCATTGCAAAATGCTTGCTTGCTAGAGAGAAGGTGGGTGTGCTCAGTTCACTAGACCTTTCTGTTCTACGTCATGCACTAGACGGCGACAACACTCATATATTGGGTGCTATTGTGGCACCTCGCATTCATATTAATAAGTCCAAGGGTAAACTACATGGTGGGATTTTTGCTACTCGTTTGGCGGCTTACTTCGAGGTTGAGATACGCCTTCATGATTACCCTCTGACCAAGGCTCACCTAGACCACGCCGCCATGGATCACCACCACTTCACTGACAATAATTCTCCTGGCATCCCTATTCCATATAACCTGGTTTTTAGCATTAACACTCGTGATATTATTCCATTGCCTGCTCCTGCTTTGTTTGATTCTGTTGCCAGGGGCAGATATAGGATTATGCCTGCGGACATCATCACCTACCGGAACGATCAGGATGCAGAGGAGGAGGAAGAGCCTCAGCAGTGGGATCAGTGGATGCCCGCTCCTTAGTACCCCAACTACTATCCAGGCTTCGGATTGATTACCAAGTTAGGCCAAAAGCCTAAGCTTGGGGGAGTACGTGTTTCCCACCAACATTACATTCATGTTCACTTATTTCATTTGTCGATGTCCACACTATTTCATTGTATTATCCATGCTTAGATTTATTTTCTTGCTTTCTTCTTGTGTGTTTGAATAACTTTACAAAAACCAAAAAAAATTAGTTGCAGTTAGTTTACTTTCTATGCATGCTTAGTTGTAATACTAAAAAGAAAATCCAAAAGGATTTCCTTGTTCTCCTTTTTCTTGTTGGGAGCTTTCCCGTGTAAATAGTTTTCCTCATTTTTGTTTTTCTCTTTTATTTGCGTGTTCAAGAAAACCAAAAAATCCAAAAATATTTCATTGTGTTATCTGAATTTCTTTTCCTTTTATTCGAGTCGTACCAAGGAGAAGACCATGATGAAAATGTTGAGTGGTTCCCATATGAATAATTTTTGATCTAATAAAGAGCCCATTTTACCTTGTCTTCTCCTGTTGAATAAAATGTTTGCATATTCCAGCTTAGTCCACGACATTCTTGCACTGTTATTATTTTCTCATCGTTCGGTCGTGCAGGTGAAAGGCAATAATCACGATATTCGACTTGTTCTGTTTTTGTAAATATGTCTAACCTACACTACTGCAGGATGCTGCTAACACAACACTCCGATCAGAGACCCTTCGAGAAACTGTGTGCGATGCAATAATCGCAAACGATGATGTATGAAAACCGTCAGAAATGATGCAAAACGTTTGCGATGAATGGTACATCGAACACGGTTCAGATTATAGTTGCGTGTGCGATGAGGGGCATACAGTTGATTTGTACGAACTGTTTGCGATGATACAGAACAACAGAAATGGGGAGCCAAATCAAGGTGTGTGCGATATACAACATACATTTCACTCCGATGAACCGTTTGCGATGAGTGACGTGAACACAAACGATTCAGCGTAACAAGATGTGTGTGATACCCGGCAAACAAGTCGGTAATCAGAATTGTGTGCGATCATTATAGACAACCCATACGGTCTTTTTTGTGAATTGTGTGATCGTCAGGGCACACAGTTCAACAAACCAACCTGTTGGCGATAATGTAGAAGATCTCTGTCGAATACATGTTACTAACCGTCTGCGATGAGATTGACAGGATAAATAGAGATATATACAGTCTACTTAATTTAGTCCTTCTTCTTCTTGTTGTTCTTGTTGGATGGCCCCGCGACATCGTCTTGGTGAGGACGCTTCTTGCCGCTGACCGTTGGCTTTTCATCGCCGCTGCCATCATCATCGTCATTGCTGTCGTCGTCCTCCTCCTCTTTGTTCGACCATTCCTCCTCCTCATCATCGTCGTCCTCTTCTTCGTCCTCCGACGGCTACTCGTCCGTCTGGTTGTCGTCTGACGACTCCGGAGGCGGCGTCCCTTCCATGAACCAGATATAATCAAGGTCTGGGCTCGACGCCGGACTCATGGAAGACGAGCGGGATGATTCCGATGTTGACCTATCATCGGGCGCCAGACTGCTGGCCAAACTGTTGTCCACGCTATCACTCGACATGGCTGCAGATTGTGTGCCAGTGTGTAGCGCGGCCTGCTGGGGACGAGGAAGATGGTGGACACTTAAGCAGGGTATGCAGAGAGGAGGAACTGCCAATTGAAGCGGGGATTGAAGCGGGGGTTGACGTATTATCTAACCGCTGATATAATCAACCACAATTATTTGTACCCAGTCGCTCCAAATTCCCAGGGTTGCGCAGGACTCCTATTGGCTATTTGGCTGGTTTCCTTTTTCAGGACAAAAACAAGGAACGAGTTTTGGGATTATGCACCAGTACTGGTACGAACGGAGTAGGACAGTTGGCAAGCAATACATTGAGCTCTTCTTATTGATAAAGCCAGTAATAATCAAACTAGAAAGGAAAAGAAAAAAGACAAACAAAAATATCTGCATGAATCTTCGCGTAACATCAATGGCATAGGAACTAGATGTGCATTACTTAGAGCACATCCAGATGTGCTTTAGCAATACTGTCAAACAAAACCCCTAATCATCATTGCAAACAGCGCACAGAACATGGCTAATGCGACAACCACAACTACACATGCTAGTTCCTTCTTGTCTCTTGCTTTCATCTATTGCCTGTGATTGATTCTTTCTTGCTTCATCGTACTGATTGTACATTCCAGATAACCCAGTTTCTTCTTCAGCTTTACGTTATCTTCTGCGATCTTGGTTATAACACTCCGAGCCCTGCCATGCCATTCTGCATCCAGCCAGTTAACAAAGGCACAAGCCTCATATCCCTGCCAATGTTAAATAGTATTCTGGATGAGCGGTGGCATTAATTGAAGTAAAATGATGAACTTAATTAGCACTAACCTCTAAGAGGCAACTGAGAAACCGTCTGCCAATGTCGAATCCCTCTGTGCATACATGTCGAGCGGGAGTGTGCCCGTGCACACAACTCAGCTTTTGGTACTTCTCGATGGCGCGAAACTCGGAGTCGAACTCGTGTTGCGGGAGTCTGGAGTCAAGCTCCGGATCCGGCGGCACATCGCTTTCCTGGGGGGGGGGGGTCATTCAGGACTAATTCAGCAAGGATCTATACTTTGGACATGCTAAAAAGATCGGGATAGATTGGAACCTGACAGGACGATTCGGATCCGTAGTACACCTGCCTTCTGATGACCTTAGGCAAGTGCTCGGCGGTGATACGAGCAGGAGCAGCCGCACCGAAACCATCAGCACCACTCATCTGCATTCCCCCAATGTCAGCGCCACGTGAGGGAATTTGGAGGCTATCTAGGGATTTGGGGGGAAATGGGGAAACTGTGGAGATAAGCTAACGGTCGGGAACTACTAATGACACTATATATATGATGTATACGGCACACTATTTGTACATGTCGTTTGTGTTAGGTATTACAACATCACACACGATTTTCACACCAAACCGTGTGAGAAGACAACGTAGGTTAGACACGGTTGTCGTTACATAACCGTATGTGATGTACTAGCCTGTCAATATAATTGAGTTACGGTGAGATACCGTGTAAACTGCCGCTCCGCGGATATCCGTCAAAAAAATAGCCGCTCTACATATAGATATGGCGGCGGTGGCCTAGGCAGCGACTACCAGAGAAGAGGTAAATCCTCGGTCAGTGGGCAGTGGCGGCGTCATAGGAGGTCAATCCTCGGTCTGCGGCGGGAGGTAGGAAGAGCTCAACCATCGAGGTCAGCGACGGCGTGATTCGAGCACATCCATCGCGGTCGATGGCGGGATGTGGAGGTCGAACTTCAGGCGGCAGCCGCACTAAGCTTTGCTCCTCGACCCTGCTGTCTCGGCATGCCGCCGCATCGCGCTTGTCTGTCTGCTGGGTGGAGGTTGCCACGCGGCTAATTAATTAAGGTATTCTTTTCGTGAGTGGCTTAATTAAGGTATTCAATTCCTAAGTGTAGTGTTGTACTAGTACTCTGCGTGTAAATTGACTGGCCATTAATTTTTGTCATTGCACGTCTGGATAATAACATGGAGCGCCCTCAGTAAATATTAAAATAAAACCTCGTGATTTATGCACGCATCTCTGGGCAGCAGTTAATCTGTGTATTAATGTTGTTGTTTTGTTTTTAAGTACCATTCGTCTACTGCAGATGGAACGATCTCGATGGATGAAGAATTGGAAAACCGCAGATTTTATCAGTGGCGTGACAGAGTTTATGAATTTGGCTGAAAGTACAAAGAGGAGAATTGGTGATGCGGATTACATCCTGTGTCCATGTACTGATTGTGCCAATACAGAGTCACATGAAGTTGCAGATGTCCAGATGCACTTAGTCTCTAGGGGATTCATGGATGGATATACACGTTGGACCAGACACGGTGAAGAGGACGTCATGGATGAAGATACCCAGCGCAGCGAAATGCCAAACCCCGATCAGTGTCACATGGATGTTGAATCTAACATCGGGGCAGAGCCGTCAAGCTACCAATGGAACACCAAAAAGCCGAAACGCCCACTGGAAAACCAAGACATCCACGCAGATGACGATGATCTTAATATGCCAAATTTTGCTGCTATGATTGCAGATTTCGAGGGGCCAGAAAAGGATATGATTGGGTACAAGGATCTGCCAACCATTAATGCGGACTCCAAGAAAGAATTGTATCTAGGTTGCAAAAAGAAATATTCCAGGTTGAGTGCCACCCTGGCGCTTCTCAGATTTAAAGCAGCAAACGGTCTATCAAACAAGGGCTTCACAGAAATTCTTCCGGAAGATAATGTGCTCCCCAGAAGCACGAATGAAGCAAAGAAAATTGTTTGCCCATTGGAACTTGAAGTACAGAAGCTACACGCTTGTGTGAATGATTGTATATTGTACCATGGTGAGTACAAAGATTTTCGTGCATGCACTGGTGCGCGTCGGTCCTAAACAAATGGTTTAAAACCCCTTTCCGCGACGGCATCTGGAATCGTCTCCAAGTGAGTGTGGGCGATAGGGGGGTCCTTCCCACACGACCCAGAAACCGTCGGGGATATGCCCTCCTGGCACACACGTTCGGCAAAATGAGGTCGTGTGCGACCGGCAGCGCTCAAATACGGAAATATGTACAGTACAGATAAAAAAAATACAATTATACGGTGAAATTGTTTCCGGTCGCAAGTACATCCCACACAGTCAGTCCCCGCTAAACGTTTCCGTTCGTATGCACATCCCACAGAGTCGCTCCAAGGAAAACGTTTCCGTTCACAGGTACATCACACACAATTTTCCCCTTAAATCGTTTGCGTTATTGAATGTAGCACACACGGTCCGTACAAGAAACTGTGTGGCAAAGGTTGTCCATGACACACAGTTTTTATGTGGTAAACGTTTGCACAAGGTGGCCTAATGCAAACAGTTTTCAAGAGAAAGTCGTGTGTGATTGTTCATTGATCCAACACGGTTTATTCCTAGAAACTGTGTGCGTTGCCCGAGGTCATCGCCCACGGTATTTTTTCAACAACCGTTTGCAATATCAAAACCCAATTAGCAGGCTAATTCGCCATTAGCAGGCTAATTGCCCTATTATTAATAATCCATTTATTACTCTAATTGACATTCATATTAAGCACACAATATATTTCATTTCCATATTAAGGAAGCATAATTTCATAATAGAAATACATCAGAGTACAACATGATATAGCTTCAGCACTCAGCTACCCCATTACACAACTGCACCAGCAGCAAGTTCCACATGCAACATGTAGAACCTTTCGAAATTAGCATCATAGACGACATATAGACAGATGCATCTCATCTGGAAAACTGCTGAAGCGGAAGGCGAATATTGAGCCTTCATTCATGTTGAAGGTCTTTGCAACTTTAGGCCAGTGCCTGTGGATAATTGACCGTTCGTCCTTCGACCTCTTCAGGAACACTTCAATATTGAACCATGGGTGTTGTATGAAAACCTTCCTCGCCTCCTGATCATAGAGGTGGTTTGAGAGGTAATCATCAGTGAACTGCTTTGGAAAGGCCTGAAAACAAGGATGTGCATAAATATCTTCTCTATATTGGAAATGGGGCAAAGGAATAAAAAAGGCAAGGTATAATAGTTAGTACCATCTTGTAGTGAACCGATGTCTTCTTCATTGTGCAGACAAAGATCTTGTTGTTTTTTGTCGCTAATTTCTTTATCCTAACAATCTTTCTGAGTTTCTTGATTTGATGATATTCATGGACAACTCATTTCCCCATATGCAAAAAGGGTCGAACAGTGGGTCAAAACCTCTGACAGCAGGACCTACATGTGCAAGACCAAATTGTTAAAAACCAAAATATTAGAATGGTTCCTGCAATTGCACAATAATGTGCTATTAGACAACGGACCATGCACGTGCTAACCTCGATTGTAAACCTCAGTGCTTCCCATTGTTTCCCTGCAACACATATAAGGTAGTTAGTCATCAGGTTAAGTAAGGGTTCGCATGCTATCAGTAAAATATGTTGATGAAAAATATGCACATTGCAGATTCATCAGATTAATTGAAGCCACACGGAAAACCCATTTACACAAACCAAGCGAGATTAAGAACTAGGAAATATAGCACTTGTATATGTTTCTCATGTATTAAGTACAGCCAAATTCGATTTATTCCTCACATGCACAACAATACAAAATTCTACCCACGACAATTGGACATCGCATTGCAGAATTGAACCAAGCAGTTAACTAAACACCACAACAAATGAACCAAACATTAACTAAGCACCACATTGCACAAT
This sequence comes from Triticum aestivum, assembly GCF_018294505.1. NCBI lineage: Eukaryota > Viridiplantae > Streptophyta > Magnoliopsida > Poales > Poaceae > Triticum > Triticum aestivum. Next base: position 126,623,916 of record NC_057796.1, read on the forward strand.
ATAACATTGAACCAAGCAGTTAACTAAGCACCACAACAAATGAACCAAACATTAACTGAGCACCACATTGCACAATATAACATACTCCTAATAGAAGATCAGAGAGTTAACCAAAGAGTTAACTACAGCCAATTGTAGCAATTGTATTTGTTTCTCATGTATTTACTACAGCCAAATTCAATTTATTCCTCACATGGTATACAATAACAGAATGCACCCACAATTTTGTAAAGATAAATTCAATTTATTTCTCACATGGAAGACAATACAAAATTGCAGCCTGAAGAATTGAACATCACATTTGGAGAATTGAACCAAACAGTTAACTAAAGACGACAACTAATTAACAAAATAGTTAATAAGTGAGCACCACACTGCACGACATATAGAACATATACACTAGAGCAAAAAATTGCATGGTGAAATTAGATAGCACAATTCACTAGATTTTGTGAAGGAAAGGCAGGAGCAGCACACGCAATGGGTAAACCGAGCATGCTTAACCGGCGTAGCTAGCAATTGGCAAGGTGCTCCTCCAAGATCTGGGGGTCGGCACGAATGGTAGCCATCGCGACCTCATCCGCGCGTGCGGCCGCGATTTCCTTCTCCGCTGCCAAATGCTCCTTGAGGTCCTGGCTATACTGCGTGCACCATGGCTTTGGCCGGTGCTTATTTGGTGGAGGGGTCGGTGATTTGGTTGGAAGGTGTCGCGCTCACGCCGGCGGTCGGGGCATGTGGGATGTGGAAGGAGGAGGAGGATGGGGGTCGGGTGTGGATTACCTGCCTCGATAGAGGAGGCCGAGCAGCGTGAAGGAAGGTCGCCGGCGAGGAGGCGGCGGCGCTGCAAGCAAGGAGTGAAGGTTTCAACTTGGAAAGGAAGGCGGAAAGAGGGGAAATGTGGCTTTTGGTAAGGGGGATGGGGCGGGGAGGTAGATATTTCCGCGGAAGCCGAAAATTTGGAATCGCTTCAGCCAAAAAGCTGGCGCGCGAAGTGTCATCAGACATGGTCCCTTATTCAGAACTATGTACGATATGTGGACATCACAAACGATTCAGATAGCTTAACCCGTGTGTGATGAGTTTGAACGTCAAAAGTTTTGGTTCAAATTTCCATGGTTACAGTGGTCATCCACGTCATTGCATAATTTGGGTACACAAAGGAGACTACAGCACACCCACACTTCTTAATCGAGCAAGTTCAGCAATTAAACAGAGCTAGCTGACCTAAACATTACTCTAACAAATTAAAGACTGGCGCTCTTAATTAAACAAAACATAGAGTACTACTACGGCTGGTGCTCGTCGATCTCCGCCGCCGCCTCCATGTCCAGCTCGCGCCCGACGGTCTCTTGGGGAAGGGGCAACATGGCATCCATCACACCATACTCGGCAAGCATCTCGCCATCCGCGTCCGCCATCTCTTTGGAAATGGCCGCCACGAGCTGGGCGTCGGCGGACGCGATTTGGGCTTGGACGGGCTCCGTCGTCGCAAGGTATGCGGCGGAGGAACGGACGGCTGCTCGAACGCTCTCGGCGATTGCCAGCTCTTCGGCCGTGGGTTGCCGACCGTTGTTGGAGAAGCTTCGTTCGATTTGTGCGGTGACCACCAGGAGCTGGGCGTGGGCGGCCTCCATCAGGGCTAAGGCCGTCGCTGCGGAACGGACAGCTATTGTGCCGCTCTCGCCAGTTGCTATCCCCGAGGCAGATGTTGATGCCGCCACCTGAGAAGCAACAGCAGTCGTTTGGGCTGCCTTTGCCACTACTAGGAAAAGGCCTACTAGTGGCGCACCAGTTTTTCCTACTAATGGCGCACTACTGGTGCGCCACTAGTACCACGCCACTAGTATTAAATACTAATGGCGCACCACTGGTGCGCCATTAGTATCTGGTATACTAATGGCGCATCACGCCGTGCGCCATTACTATCTGACTTAGTAATGGCGCACCACATAGAAGTGCACCATTAGTAACATTTTTTTCCAAATATTTTTTCAGATTTTTTTTAAAAAAAATTCAAATTTTTTTTCGTTTTTTTCTTAATCTCGGGTCACTATGGCTTAATCTCGGGTCAATATGCTTAATCTCAAGTCAAATCGCACTAAGTGGTCAAACTTCCCGGAAGGTCACCTATCCTCACACTACTCCAGCCCGAGCACGCTTAACTTCACAGTTCTATCCAACCCCAGCACCACCTCACTTAACAGGCACTTGTTGATATATCTACCATATCAATCCTATTAAACCTTGTTGATGTCTAGGACTTTGTTCATGTTCATGAGTATGATGAAATTTTGAAAAATATTTCAAACTTCCCGGTCATATTACGTATCATTTTTTGAAAAAAATTCCAAAAAAAATTCAACACCAATTTTTTTTTCTGTTACTAGTGGCGCACCTAGCAAACGGTGCGCCACTAGTAAGTTTGAAATTTTTTGAATTTTTTCCCTCTAGATCTTGAAAGCCCCGTAACTTTTTTTCTATTAGGTTTTTGAGGATTTTGAAAATGTTGAAAATTCGGATGTAACTTTTCGAGTAGATGAGTTTTCGTATAAAAAACTTTTTAATCCGAGTTCGTATGCAGAAGTTATGCCCATTTTACAAATTCCAGAGAGATTTTGCAAATAAAGTCGAAATTCATATTTGTAAATTTTCCCAACAACTAGACCACATATCACATGGGAAACTTATTTTCTTTTATTTTTTTGACATTTCCATTATTTTCTTTTATTTTTTTAACTAAAAAGGCGGTCCACAGGGGGGTGCATTCGGTGGAATTTTTGGGTCAAGTTAGTAATGGCGCACCGTGGGAGTGGTATTACTAGTTCAACTAGTAATGGCGCACCACTCCCACGGTGCGCCATTACTAGTTTTGAAAAAAAATTGAAAAACGTTTACTAGTGGCGCACCGTGGATGTGGTGCGCCATTACTAGTTTAACTAGTAATGGCGCACTATCCCCTGGTGCGCCATTACTAGTTTTGGAAAAAAATAAAAAAAATTGAAATTTTTTTACTAGTGGCGCACCGTGGATGTGGTGCGCCATTACTAGTTTAACTAGTAATGGCGCACTATCCCCTGGTCCGCCATTACTAGTTTTGAAAAAAAATTAAAAAAATTGTTACTAGTGGCGCATCGTGGATGTGGTGCGCCATTATTATTTGGACACTAATGGCGCACCAACACATGGTGCGCCATTAGTATATAGTAGTGGCGCACCACATGTCTGGTGCGCCATTAGTGTCCATATCATCTATAGCCCTTTTCCTAGTAGTGTGCCGCCCGGTCGCAAATTGCGGCCGCGCTCATGCACCTTGTTAGCACGCGCATGGTGGCTGCGGTCGCGCTCTCGCCGGAGTGGGCCACCGAAGTTGCCCTCACAACGCGGGTCCACGTGCCCATCTTTCACCGGTGACGATTGAAAAGTGAAATGATATTTGGGGAGCTAGCGAGTGTGTTTGAGACGCCGACTGTGGACAGTAGCCGACGCACCTTCTCGCGTAAGCCATAGGCGTACTATACACCGACGGTGCTCCAAGATATCTTGTACTACATCTCACACGGTTGCTGATAATAAACTGTGTGCGATCTACTTGATTTTTCATCTTGATTTGAATTACATAATGGGGTCACAGCGACAATGGATGGTGTTTGAATTGCTAGACCTTTTATCTGGAGTGAACAATCAGCTATATGTGTGTCGTAAAAGAATTGGAATTATTCAGGGTTCGTTTGAACATTTTATAAATTAAATTGGTTTTCTAGCCATTTCAGGTGAACAATTCAAATTTGAACTACATGCACATGCTCCAGTGCATATATTGGTTGAAAAATCAAATCTGTGTCCTTGGGTGCATGCTTAGGTCCCATGCAAGAAATGGGAATGAATTTCAAACACCGGGGCACCGATGATTGCCGGCAAAACATTGAGAAGCCCGGTTTTTGAATTCTAGTAAATCCAAAACTCGTCTGAAATTCATGAAACTTGGCATGCTATCATTGAGCGGCATCAACATGCCGTGGTACAAGTTTTGTCCCATTTGGGGCAGGTTTGGGTATATGCTTCTCACAAACCGGAGCTTCTCACAACAAGCATGATGGTTTTCGGTAGGGAACGTCCCACCTTTGTGGACGAAACGATATCCATTGCCTCTTATTGCTTTGAAATTTTTTTCTCGTGTCAACATAGAACAACAGGAGTGTTGTGTGATTTTTTGTGATTTTTCGGGGTTCGTTTGGACATTTTTATGCATTAACTGAGTTTTCAATGCATTTTATGTGCATAATTCAAATTTGAACTACATGCACATGCTCAAGTGCATATAAATTGGTTGAAAAATCAAATCTGTGTCCTTAGGTGCATGCTTAGGTCCCATGCAAGAAATGGGAATGAATTTCAAACATCGGGGCACCGTTGATTGCCGGCAAAACATTGAGATGCCTGGTTTTTAAATTCTAGTAAATCCAAAACTCGTCTGAAATTCATGAAACTTGGCATGCTATCATGGAGCGGCATCAACATGCCGTGGTACAAATTTTGTCCCATTTGGGGCAGGTTTGGGTATATGCTTCTCACAAACCGGAGCTTCTCACAACAAGCATGATGGTTTTCGGTAGGGAACGTCCCACCTTTGGGGACGAAACGATATCCATTGCCTCTTATTGCTTTCAATTTTTTTTCTCGTGTCAACATAGAACAACAGGAGTGTTGTGTGATTTTTGTGATTTTTCGGGGTTCATTTGGACATTTTATGCATTAACTGAGTTTTCAATGCATTTTATGTACATAATTCAAATTTGAACTACATGCACATGCTCAAGTGCATATAAATTGGTTGAAAAATCAAATCTGTGTCCTTGGGTGCATGCTTAGGTCCCATGAAAGAAATGGGAATGAATTTCAAACACCAGGGCACCGTTGATTGCGGGCAAAACATTGAGATGCCTGGTTTTTAAATTCTAGTAAATCCAAAACTCGTCTAAAATTCATGAAACTTGGCATGCTATCATGGAGCAGCATCAACATGCCATGGTATAAATTTTGTCCCATTTGGGGCAGGTTTGGGTATATGCTTCTCACAAACCGGAGCTTCTCACAACAAGCATGATGTTTTTCGGTAGGGAACGTCCCACCTTTGTGGACGAAACGATATCCATTGCCTCTTATTGCTTTCAAATTTTTTTCTCGTGTCAACATAGAACAACAGGAGTGTTGTGTGATTTTTTGTGATTTTTTGGGGTTCGTTTGGATATTTTTATGCATTTATGTGCATAATTCAAATTTGAACTACATGCACATGCTCAAGTGCATATAAATTGGTTAAAAAATCAAATATGTGTCCTTGGGTGCATGCTTAGGTCCCATGCAAGAAATGGGAATGAATTTCAAACACTAGGGCACCGTTTGATTACCGACAAAACATTGAGATGCCTGATTTTAAAATTCTAGTAAATCCAAAATTCTGTTAACCATTCATGTGACGCCACGTGTCTTGGTTTTAATGGCTGTAGGAGGTGCCGTGCGAACAGCTGCTTGACCTTGACTCAACGGGAGGCGTGCGAGCGCCGTCCGGTGCGCAGGCTGACCGAGAGTCGTGCAAGCTGTCCTTGAGTGCGCAGGCTCACCGGGAAGCGTGCGAGCTGTATGCTGCGCAGGCTCACTGGGAAGCGAGCCCTTTAACTTCCATGGCCGCCCGCCTTGCTCACATCCTCTCCATTAATGGTGCCCAAGCCACAGTTTAATTCGCTTTTTAAATATAAAACACTCATCGCAAACGTTTAGTTAGAACACCCGTATGCGAACCGACAGCTTCCCCAGGAAGCCAAGAGAAAATGTGCCGAGCAAGATTTCTGCAGCTCTTGATCGCAAACGTTTTAGATAGAACACCCGTATGCAAAGTGAGAGCAGCGCAGGATTTGTGCATCCCTTCAAAGCAAACGGTTGTTTTGGATGACCTGTGTGGAACCACGTACAAACAATTTGGTAAGATTTGTCAATCCTTGTAACACTGCGATTTGTCAAAATACGAAGCTAAAAATAACTAGCAGTATCTAATTTTTGCAACTAAAATTCAGTAATTAAGCACAGATTTCATTCATAGATTAAGCAGTCGTTCTTAATTTATACAAACAGTTCAACTCCACAGCTGAACCGACCAAAATTTTCCCCAATTGTTGCCAACCACGTACTGAAATAGCTAGTTCAACTATATATACTAGCTAATTTTAAGTACGTTGTACAGTTCCACCACACCTATAGTCAGATGAACTGAACAAAATAGCCCCTAAATACTACTACTACTGCGGAGGGGCTTTGTACTACTTGCTGCCTCTCCTCTGCCGAGGCGCTCAGTAAGAGGAAGAGGAGGAGGAGCCTACCGACGAGCTGGGCAACTGCAATGCGGTGCCTGCCGCTAATGCAACTTCAGCGATGCTCGCCTCGAACGCCCTCTGCCGCTCCAGACGACCCCTCTCGAAGCGGTGGTTCTCCTCGTAGATCTCCTAATTCCTCGCCTCTGAGGCGGCGTGTGCCACTGCCACTGCGGCGGTAAGGCTCTTTGCGTGCTCGATGAGGCACTCCTACTCCTCCCGCAGGAACTCGGTGTAGCGCGCAAGGTCGTTGTCACACGTGCGGGCATCCACCTCTGCCTCCCGCCTTCGGGCGGCAGTGGCGGAGCGGGTGATGACCCCGATGGTCGACGGTGGGCTGGCGGCCACGGCGGCCGACGACGGGGTGGCGGCCACGACCACCACATCCCGCCTTCGGGCTGCGATGGCGGAGCGGGTGATGGCCACAGTGGCCGGCAGTGGGGTGGCGGCCATGACGGCCATCTCCCGCCTTCGGGCCGCGGCGGCGCAGCGGGCGATGGCCCTGGCTTTCGACAGTGGTGTGGCGGCACCAGCGGCCGGCAACAGCTGCCGACGGGCACCGGCGGCGGAGCGTGTGGTGGGTGTTCCGCGCACACTCAACAGGGACGCCACGTGCACTACACTACGCCGGGGACTGCGCCGCCGCCGCGGTGTAGCCTCGCAGCTGGAGCTGTCCTCTGATGACGGCGGAGTGGCTGAGCGACAACGACGGACCGGTGCCATTTTTCTGAAGAACCGGACAGTAGGAGAGGCTCCTACTGTTTTTTCATATATATATATATATATGGGGGGTGTTACATAGTTACAACTCATGTACAAATGGGGAGGTTGCCAACCTCCAACCCCGAGTGTGGGGTGAGCAAGCAAAAAGTGAGTAAAAAGGCTAGGCGAAAGAGTGTACAAATGAGGCGATGGAGGCACTAAGGGCCTCTTTGGTTCTATGCTGCAGCAAGCTAAAGTCTTGGATGAACCTATTGAGCCAGGTGTCAACACTGGGTATGCTGCCTCTGAAGTGTTTATTGTTCCTTTCTTTCCATAGGCTCCAAGCAGCGGTAAAAAATATATCAAAGAAGAATAACTGTCCATCCTAGGTTTGGTGCATCCCATGGAGGAGTTGTAGTCTGCATGAATATAAGGGCCAAACAACGCCAAGTTTGCTTCAACGAACACGAGAAGATCATGTGATCAACCGTCTCCTCAACTTGCAACCCACAAAGCAGGCACGTGTGATCATTGCCAATGTTGAAATGCCTTCTTTTCAGCATATTCCTAGTGTTTAGTCGATCATGAATGTGAAGCCACCCGACTGCTTTGATACGCATAATGCAATGCGATTTCCACAAGTGCGAGAAGGTAGGATGTGCATCAGCCTCTCTGAAGCAGAACTTATAATAATCTGATGCTTTGAATTCAGTTTTCCCCCATGCATACGACCAAACATCATTCGGGGAGGTGGAGGGTTGCAAGTGCATGGTATTTCCTGGAGATCCTGGACTTCATCCAGCGCTTGTGGAGATAAGGGCAGATAGAAATTTTCATGCAACGTTGTGTTGCCCAAGAAATCTTCAACTGACACGTCTTCTTTGGTGGCAAAGGAGAAGGCATGGGGGTGGGTGATCTCAAGCACATTATCATTCCATAGGTCTTTCCAAAAAAGGGCCGTGGAGCCAGTAACTATCCGGACACGTGAGACTCCCCTATAAACGGGCGTGAGTTTGAGTATATCACGCCACCAGAAGGTGCCCAGGGGTTCAGCTGCGTGTGGGATTTTTTCCGTGTAGTAGTTGTCCCAAAGAAGGCTTACCCAGGGGACGTCCACCTTGTTATAGAATTTGTGTAAGAATTTCAAAAGGAGCGCCTCGTTCTGGAGCTTAATGTTGATCACTCCAAGATCACCGTGTTTTTTAGGCTTGCAAACCATCTCCCACGCAGCCAAAGAGCTGCACCTGTCACCTTGTTCGGTCTTTTTAGTCCAAAGACATCTTCTTCTTATCCTGTCAAGCATCTCAATCAATTTTGGAGGGAATTTCAATGTACACATGGCATATATGAGGAGGGAAGTGACCGTGGCGTTGAGCCAAGAAAGTTTGCCTCCATAGGACATCATGGCAATCGTCGAAGTGAGGCGCCGTTCAGTAGAGCAAACCAGCGGCATAAGATCCAGAATCGTTGGTTTAGACGTGCCAAGAGGTAGGCCGAGGTATGTGAAAGGCATTTGGCCCACAGAACAGCCGAGAACACGCGCCAGGTCAACAGTCACGTCAGGAGGTGTGTTGATCGGTACCAGAGTAGAATTATGGAAGTTGATTTTCAACCGATGGACGACGCGTAATCCGTCAGAATCCCTTTGACAGTGGCAGCCTGCTGAGGACAGGCAGGTAAGACTAAGATGGTATCGTCGGCGTACTGGATAACCGGATAATCTGTCTGTCCAGCACATGGAAAGGGTAGATGGATTCGGCCTTGTCTGAACGCCTCATTAATGGCAGCTTGTAGGAGATCGGCGGCAAGAACAAATATTAGAGGCGATAGAGGGTCACCTTGCCGGACGCCACTACGACAGTGGAATTGTCGACCGGGTACGCCATTAAGGAGAACAGAAGAGCGGCCAGTGGAGAAGATGGACTTGATCCAGGAGAGCCACTTGTCATTAAACCCCATGTGCTTCATGATATTGATCATAGGAGCATGCTCGATGGTATCAAAGGCCGTCGCGAAATCGAGTTTCAAGAGAATGATTGCTCATTTGGATGTTTGGCACTGGTGGATGTATTGGAATGCCCACGCGAGGCAGTCTTGGATTGTGCGCCCCTTGATGAATCCATACTGATTCCTGTGAATGAGCTTGAGAATGACACGTTGAAGGCGATTAGCAAGGAGCTTGGTGAGAAGTTTGAGGCAGCAATTAAGCAATGTGATCGGCCTATAATCATTGACCGGTGCCATTGGCGAATGTGGGAGAAGCAGACGAGATAAGCTACAAGGATGGAGGGGAAAATGCCACGCAGGACTCGCCGGCCGTGAGGGTTTTTATAGTAGGCCGGTCAGCATTGGGATTTTGGGGGATTTCACCAAGTCAGGCGGGAAGCTTGCGCAGGAACCTGTGAGGTCACGGGAATGGGCTCACCGACGATTCATTGGCGCCACCGTTTGGCAAAAAGAATGCCCCCGCACGCTGCGCAAGCTTGCGCTGTAAGCCATCTGCGGCAGCGGGGTGACAAGACGTGCGAGAGGAGGACGAAAGGCCACGTACACATACGGTTAATAAAAAATCGTTTACGATTTAATTACCTACTATACCACCATCCTGGTTTATAAGTACGATTTAACTAATAAAATACGAATGCATGTCGCCAAATATTATATAGTTGGATTTGTATTTGAACATAGTTTCCAATTATATAATTTTTAAAACATGCATTAACATTTTGTTGGTCAAATTTGAGGGCAAAGTATGGCACGGAATGTAAAGGAGACTATAGACTAGACGGAGGTGGTACCACACGGCCGCTCTCTACGCAGCGAGGCAACTATCGGCCGGCTTGTAGGCGACCATTTGCTGTGTGTTCAACTGCTCCATGCGTGTGGTTGCTTGCGGTTCAGGCGGCCGCGGCGCGCTCTGCTCACGTCCCGCCGCGCGCGCTCTGCTCTCGCGTCCCTCCGGGTGCTCTGCCCTCGTCCCTCCACGCGTGCTGCCAGTGTTTTGGGCCGGCGCACGATCACGCACGTTCGTGTGCAAGCGGTTGCGCTGGGCGCGGCGCGACGATGCAGTTACCCGCTGCAAAAACTGCCATGCGGACGCGCCGAGAATCCATGCCGCGCGGCCCCCTTTTATTCCTGAGTCCATTTACCTTCATCTCTCGTCTCACACATCACAATAAGCACACCCACGAGGACACATACAGAGAGGACATCCAGCGGTTCCAATGGCGCTCCCCGTCGCTCCAATGGCGCTCCCAGCGGCCGACGATGACAATGGCGGGCAGTTCACCACGCATCACGTATTGGACACCCACATGAGGAGGAAGGCCCTCTCGGTGGTGTACACGAACGATCCAGTCTCGGTGGAGAGCTCCATCCAAACTATGGAGCAATTCCTTGCCGAGGACAAGTACCGAGTGGTTGGCTTCGACCTCGAGTACACGATCGGTCGTGCCGGGCACGATCAGAAGGTTGCCGTCGCCCAGTTGTGCATGCGACATGACGTCCTCGTCTACCACTTCCACCTTGCCACAAGGCCTTGCGAGCGTTTCTCTGGGTTTATCAAGAGCTCCGACTACAGTTTCGCTACGGTGGACACCACCAACGATCTAAAAGCGCTCAAGGTATCAGACTTGAAATGCCCGAATCTTGTCAACATCCAGCACCACTACAAGGTCTGGGGCACTGACAAAAGCAAACTGAACTCCCTGGTTGACCTCGCCTCGGCCATCATCGACCCCTACTACGTGAAGATGAAGCAAGAGAGCAATAAGGACAAGAACGCCTGGCACAGTGTGTGGCATAAGAGACTGGATGAACAACATGTCAAGTACGCGGCCATGGACGCGTACACAAGCTACGAGATGTACAGGCGGATCGTTGACATGAGTACATGTCTTCTTCCTGACCCAGACAAGGGATCGAGCCACATAGTAGTGGCGGGAGCGTCACAAGAAGTAGATGACTAGACGATCGTTTCTCCTACTTTAGAATGCATGCAATTGTTTATTGAGGTGTGTGCGAATGATCTGTATAGTCACTTATGTAATTGGATGTTTATTTCAGTTATATATATATATATATATATATATACATGTTATTCTACTGTAGACAGAGCAATTCACACGGCTTATTAGCAGCAATCGTTTGTGTTATTATTGGTCTTCGCACACATTTCAGATTACGGACCTGTTTGCCGCGTATCACACACATCTTGTTTAGTTGAACCGTTTCCATTGTGTTTCCTAATCACACACAGTTCATCCCAGTGAACCGTATGTTGTATATCGCACACGCCTTCATCTGGCTGCCCATTTCTTTTCTGCCTCCTCATCACAAACAGTTCATTGAGCTGAACTGTATGCCCTGCATCGCACACGCAACTAAATTCTGAACCGTGTTTGATGCATATGTCATCGCAAACTTTTTGCAACTTTTTGACGGTTTTTTACACCACCATTTGCTATTATGGCATCGCACACAGTTTCGTTGAAGGGTCTCTGATCGTAGTGTCGCGTTTGGACCATCCTGCAGTAGTGATGTCCCGCATGCAAGCATGCATGATACAAGCGCATGAGAGCAAGGACAAGTACAAATTGGACGATGAGATCAAGACAACAATCTCGTTCAAGGTTGTTTGGTACTTGCCTTTAATTCCAAGGTTGAGGCGTTTGTTTGCAAACCCTAGAGAGGCAAAGAGGTTGCGGTGGCATCATGATGAGCGAATTGCGGATAGGTTTATGAGGCACCCGAAAGATGGGGCTCAGTGGGAATTAATCGACAAAAAGTTTGAAAATTTTGCCATGGATCCTAAAAGTATAAGGCTCGGGGAGTGTACTGATGGGATGAATCCTTTTGGCGATATGAGCACCAATCACAGCAGATGGCCGGTGCTTCTGTGCATATATAACCTAGCTCCTTGGTTGTGTATGAAGAAAAATACATTATGATGTCAATGATTATCCAAGGCCCGAAGCAACCTGGAAATGACATCGACATTTACTTTCAGCTACTGGTAGAAGAACTGCTGACAGTGTGGATAGATGCGCCTGCTGTAAAATGTTATGATGCTTACAGAAAGGAGATTTTCGATCTACATGCGATGCTGGTGCACACCATTCAAGATATGCCGGCATTAGGCAACACATCGGGGCAGAAAACAAGGGGAGATGTAGGGTGTGTCACATGCATGGATAGGACAGGTAGCAGAAGACTTCCCAACTCATGCAAAATAGTGTATTTGCGTCATCATAGGTTCTTACGGAAAAATCACCCATACCGAAAGATGAAAGCTGAATTTGATGGTACGGCAGAGGCGGCTGAGGGCCCAAGACCCTATCAAGGGGAGGTGGTCCACAACATGGCTAAAAAAATTAATGTTGTGATTGGCAAGAACCACCCTTTGACGGTGAAACTAACACCCAAGGATCAAGTGTTTAAGAAGAAATCGGTGTTCTGGAAATTACCTTACTGGGAGATTCTACGTGTACGTCACTGCATCGATGTCATGCACATAGAGAAGAACGTATGTGAAAGCATCCTTGGTACTCTGCTCAAGATTAAAGGTAAAAGAAAAGATGGTGACGGTTCACGGCTCGATATGCTTGCTGATCAATCACAACGCAAGAGTGAAGCAGAAGATGATGACAAATTCATCAAAGCTCGCCAGAGTTACAATTTCAGTACAAAAGAAGCAACACAGTTCTTCACCTATTTGTTATCAGTTAAGACACCCTCTTCCTACTGCGCAAACATCAGAAGTCTCGTGGATGTGAGCTCAGGTAAAATGAAGTTGGGACACATGAAGTCACATGATTGCCACGTAATGTTGACACAAATCCTCCCGGTGGCCATCAGGAATCTGATGGACAAAGATATAAGAAACACACTCATTGACCTCTGTGATTTCTTCAACCAACTATGGCATAAAGTTGTAGATCCTGAAGAGTTGGATCATATGCAAGATGATATTGCAAGAATATTGTCCAACCTACAGATGTTTTTCCCACCGTCATTCTTTGATATCATGGTCCATCTCACTGTGCACCTTGTCGACGAGATAAAGTATTGTAGTCATGTGTTTCTTCGCAACATGTATCCCTTCGAGCGGTTCATGGGAATACTGAAGCGCTTTTGTCGGAACCGAAACCGTCCAGAGGCAAGCATCCTACAAGGTTATACCGGGGAGGAGGTGGTTGAGTTTTGCACCGAATACATGAAACAAAGACCTATAGGTTTGCACCTCTCTCGCCACGAGGGAAGGCTGAAAGGTAAGCCGGTCCTTGCTGGCACGCAATTGGCTGCACCCGGAGAATTAGCAAAGAAAGCCCATTTGACGGTACTGCTTAACAGCCTAGTTCTCATCGCTGATGCCGAAGAACACTTGGTGGAGATACGCCAAAGCTTCTTACCAATGGTGCCTTCATCAGAAGTGGAGATGAAGGAGCACACTAAGAAGTACGCCGAATGGCTGAAGATTTGTTTGGCACAAGGATCCATTGATGACATTGCTACGTGGTTGGCACAAAATCCATCACCTACTGTGTTGACGTACCAAGCATATGAGATAAATGGATACACGTTCTACACTGAGGAATGTGATAAGAAGACCTCATATCAGAACAGCTCTGTTCGAATAGAATGCATGACTGTAAATTAAGCTGATAAAAGGGTATACTATGGAATCATCAAAGAGATTTGGGAGCTTGACTATGTGAAAGTTAAGGTGGCATTATTCAGGTGCGCATGGATCCCCCTTGGTCAGGTAAGGATTGATGAGTACAGGAAGACCTGTGTTAATAGGACAACGATGGCATATCACGCGGGCCCATTCATTCTTGCCAGCGATGCTACCCAAATTTTCTTTGTGGAAGACCCCTTGCATAAGGATGGCCATTTAGCGATGCATGGGAAGAGAAGGGTACTGGGTGTCGACGATGTTGCCGATCAGGACGAGTACAATGAATTTGATGAGTTGCTAGCCAAGGGATCACGCACCAGTGCAACAGAGAAGCGTAAAATCATCAAAAAAACCCAAGTTCATTCGGGGTCAACTTAATGATCCCAGTTCCCCCATGTACATGGGAATTAAGCCATAAGGCTAGTCTTTATGCCTACCCTGCAACTTAATTCATTCAATTTAGAACTGTCGTGTGTACTGAATTTGTGAGTTATGCCCGGTATTCTGTTGATGTAAGAACCGTTAATATGTTGACCTTGATATGCTGTCAGCTCAGGCATTGAATATGAACTGTTTTTGTTATTATTATTATTATTATTATTATTATTATTATTATTATATCATAGAGGTAGCACACTCAATCGATCTCACTACAATATGTGTGAACAAAAATATGCAATCTGGTTTGCGAATAGCACACGGTTGATTGATGAAAGCCGTGTGCCGACCAAACCCCACCATCCCGCCCACGATCTGAGTCGTGCTTTATGATTGGCCAGAACCCAAACCCCACGGATCGTACGTCTGCACCGTTGGATGCTCCCAGATCGAACGGCGATCCTCATCCCTGATACGTCTCCAACGTATCTATAATTTTTTATTGCTCCATGCTATATTATCTACTGTTTTGGACATTATTGGGCTTTATTATTCACTTTTATATTATTTTTGGGACTAACCTATTAACCGGAGGCCCAGCCCAGAATTGCTGTTTTTTGCCTATTTCAGAGTTTCGCAGAAAAAGAATATCAAACGGAGTCCAAACGGAATGAAACCTTCGGGAACGTGATTTTTGGAACGAACAAGATCCAGGAGACTTGGACCCTACGTCAAGAAACAAAAGAGGAGGCCACGAGGTAGGGGGGCGCGCCTACCCCCCAGGGCGTGCCCTCCACCCTCGTGGGCCCCCTGTTGCTCCACCGACGTACTCCTTCCTCCTATATATACCTACGTACCCCCAAACAATCAGATACGGAGCCAAAAAAACCTAATTCCACCGCCGCAACCTTCTGTACCCACGAGATCCCATCTTGGGGCCTGTTCCGGAGCTCCGCCGGAGGGGGCATCCATCACGGAAGGCTTCTACATCAAGACCATAACCTCTCCGATGAAGTGTGAGTAGTTTATCTCAGACCTTCGGGTCCATAGTTGTTAGCTAGATGGCTTCCTGTCTCTTTTTGGATCTCAATACAATGTTCTCCCCCTCTCTCGTGGAGATCTATTCAATGTAATCTCCTTTTGTGGTGTGTTTGTTGAGACCGATGAATTGTGGGTTTATGATCAAGTTTATCTATGAACAATATTTGAATCTTCTCTGAATTCTTTTATGTATGATTGGTTATCTTTGCAAGTCTATTCGAATTATCAGTTTGGTTTGGCCTACTAGATTGATCTTTCTTGCAATGGGAGAAGTGCTTAGCTTTGGGTTCAATCTTGCGGTGTCCTTTCCCAGTGACAGTAGAGGCAGCAAGGCATGTATTGTATTGTTGCCATCGAGGATAACAAGATGGGGTTTTTATCATATTGCATGAATTTATCCCTCTACATCATGTCATCTTGCTTAAGGTGTTACTCTGTTTTCATGAACTTAATACTCTAGATGCATGCTGGATAGCGGTCGATGAGTGGAGTAATAGTAGTAGATGCAGGCAGGAGTCGGTCTACTTGTCTCGGACGTGATGCCTATATACATGATCATACCTAGATATTCTCATAACTATGCTCAATTCTGTCAATTGCTCAACAGTAATTCGTTCACCCACCGTAAAATACTTATGCTCTTAAGAGAAGCCACTAGTGAAACCTATGGCCCCCGGGTCTATCTTCATCATATTAATCTTCCAACACTTAGTTATTTCCTTTGCTTTTTACTTTGCTTTTATTTTACTTTGCATCTTTATCACAAAAATACCAAAAATATTATCCTATCATATCTATCAGATCTCACTCTCGTAAGTGACCATGAAGGGATTGACAACCCCTTATCGTGTTGGTTGCGAGAATTTATTTGTTTTGTGTAGGTGCGAGGGACTCGCGCGTAGCCTCCTACTGGATTGATACCTTGGTTCTCAAAACTGAGGGAAATACTTACGCTACTTTGCTGCATCACCCTTTCCTCTTCAAGGGAAAACCAACGCAGTGCTCAAGAGGTAGCAAGAAGGATTTCTGGCACCGTTGCCGGGGAGGTCTACGCAAAAGTCAACATACCAAGTACCCATCACAAACCCTTATCTCCCGCATTACATTATTTGCCATTTGCATCTCATTTTCCTCTCCCCCACTTCACCCTTGCCGTTTTATTCACCCTCTCCTTTCCGTTTGCCTCTTTTTCGCTTGCTTTTTGTTTGCTCGTGTGTTGGATTGCTTGTTTGTCATGATGGTTCTACCTAGATTTGGTGATCTTCACCTTAAAAGATTAGAAGAGATCGAAAGCAACGTCTGGAGTTTTATGGTTTTGCAATTTGAGCATAATAATTTCTTCAGAAACGAGCTTAAGGAACAAAAAAATCTTTATGAGTTATATGAATAAAGAGCTCGATGATATGTCTAAAGAATTTGATGGTTTGAGATCCCAAATTGCTCGTCTTGAGAAGTTGATAGCTGAAATATCGGATAAGCAGGCTACCTTAGTTAATAAGATGGCCGCTAAACCGGATTTCTATGAAAATAAAGATGAAGATCTAAAAGTTATTGATGTGTCCCCTATTAAATCTTTGTTTTGCAATATGAATCTTGATAATGATGGGACTGAATATGATCCACCTTTACCTAGAAGGTGTTCCAAAAATTCGGAGTTTTTAGATCCTGATGCTCAAATTGATAAAAGTGGGATTGAAGAAATCAAAACGTTAGATGTTGATAAACCCACTATTTTGGATTTCAAGGAATTTAATTATGAAAATTGCTCTTTGATAGATTGTATTTCCTTGTTGCAATCCGTGCTAAATTCTCCTCATGCTTATAGTCAAAATAAAGCGTTCACTAAACATATCGTTGATGCCTTGATGCAATCTTATGAAGAAAAGCTTGAGTTGGAAGTTTCTATCCCTAGAAAACTTTATGATGAGTGGGAACCTACTATTAAAATTAAGATTAAGGATCATGAGTTCTATGCTTTATGTGATTTGGTTCTAGTGTTTCCACTATTCCCAAAACTTTGTGCGATTTGCTAGATTTCCGTGATTTTGATGATTGCTCTCTAAACTTGCACCTTGCGGATTCCACTATTAAGAAACCTATGGTAAGAATTAATGATGTTCTTATTGTTGCAAATAGGAACTATGTGCCCATAGATTTTATTGTTCTTGATATAGATTGCAATCCTTCATGTCTTATTATTCTTGGTAGACCTTTCCTTAGAACGATTGGTGCAATTATTGATATGAAGGAAGGGAATATTAGATTCCAATTTCCATTAAAGAAAGGCATGGAACACTTCCCTAGGAAGAAAATAAAACTACCATATGAATCTATCATGAGAGCCACTTATGGATTGCCTACCAAAGATGGCAATACCTAGATCAATCCTTGCTTTTATGCCTAGCTAGGGGCGTTAAATGATAGCGCTTGTTGGGAGGCAACCCAACTTTATTTCTAGTTTTTTGCTTTTTGCTTCTGTTTAGGAATAAATATTTTTTCTAGCCTCTGGTTGGATGTTTTTTTATGTTTTAATTAGTGTTTGTGCCAAGTTAAACCTATAGGATCTTCTTGGATGATAGTTATTTGATCTTGCTGTAATTTCCAGAAACTTTCTGTTCACAAAAATAATTGTTAAAAATTACCAGAACGTGATAAAATACTGATTCCAATTGCTGCTGATCAATAAACAAATTGTCTAGGTCGTCCTATGTTGGCTGATTTTTTGGAGTTAAAGAAGTTTGCGTTAGTTACAGATTACTACAGACTGTTCTGTTTTTGACAGATTCTGTTTTTCGTGTGTTGTTTGCTTATTTTGATGAATCTATGACTAGTAAAATAGTTTATAAACCATAGAAAAGTTGGAATACAGTAGGTTTAACACTAATATAAATAAAGAATGAGTTCATTATGTTGGAAATATGAGCAATTTACCAAATGATTTTATTAACAGAAATACTAGATAAAGCATGACTAATATAGCCGCGATAAAGCAAGTCATGCAATCTGACGGAAAGAAAGTAAATAGCATCTGCATATATGAACTTGAACTAAACACATCTAGAACAGACACTAGATGAAGTTGCATATATGAAGTAGAACCTATCATATGTAGGGCAGAACTAGAGCAAAGAATTGTGTCATGAAATCTAACAGAAAGAGCAAGAACACGTACGGGACAGCAGCAGCAGAAGCACTGGACTTGGGGTCGACATCCTCTCCAGCCATGTCGTTGCTGAGGTAGTCGACGTCGGGGAACAAGTCGTCGTCGGGGAAGTAGTCGTCGGAGTCCGTGATGAAGAAGCCAGTAGTCGCGCAGAGCGCTCCCCAAAAACCTTATCACCCTTCTCCCGTACATGACTCAAAAGGTGCGGTTCCGGAGGCCTACTGTCCCGACCTGCGGTGCACGCCGCAAGCCGGGATGGGGAAGAACGTAGCAGCAGCGCAGTGCTCGGAACTTTTTGGCGAGAGGAAGAGGAGCTTTTGGTGTGTCTCTCTGGAGAGGAGCGACCTCTCTTTTATAGGCACAGGAGAAGGACGCGAACAGGCTGCGGCGGGAGGTGAAGAAACGGAGGGAGACGAAATGAACAAGCAGCGGCCGAAGAGGCGCGCCGTTCGAATTCAATGTCCACTACAGAAAACATTTCAGCTCCCGCGTGACCTTTCGTATACCCGTCGTGCATGGCAAAAATTTAGACATCGGCTCGGCTCATTCCCGCAACCCGCGGCGCGTCGTGACGAGGCGTGGCGTGGCGTGGCGGGTGGCGGAGGAGGAGCGCGCGTGGATGTCCCTCTTGTTCTCATGCTCATACAAGTGGGGAAAGAACCTCCCTTATAAAGAGGTCCAACTCCCTCTAAACTAGCAATGTGGGACTAAACTTTTGTTCCACCTCTTGCCTTGCACGAATGGGCTGCGTGGGCCTCTAGGATTTATTAGGAATTTCTGAAACTGCTATTGGGCTAGGCCCAAAATAGACAAAATTCCAGCAATCCCCTACCAGATCC
Organism: Triticum aestivum; assembly: GCF_018294505.1. Taxonomy (NCBI): domain Eukaryota; kingdom Viridiplantae; phylum Streptophyta; class Magnoliopsida; order Poales; family Poaceae; genus Triticum; species Triticum aestivum. Next base: position 126,643,083 of record NC_057796.1, read on the forward strand.
CAGAGGCACACAAAATTTGCCTTTGGTTCCAAAACACTGTTTTATATACCGGTACTGCAGTGGAGACTGTTAAGTTGAACTTCCACCTAGAACTCTATGCTACACTAGTAAGCAACTTGAACAGTGGACTAGGCCTTGAACTGCAAGTTTTCTGCGAATCTAGCTTCACATAAAGCCTTGACCGATACGTGGCTACTGTGGGTCTTCCCCGCGGGTGGAGCTTATGCGTCATACTCCGAGACCTTTCATGAGTTTACTAGAGAGAACCCTACTCTCATAGATTGCGACGTTTAACAATCAGACTCATATAGGTGTGTTCTTCAAAAGATGTTCTGCAGGACAACATCTCTGCTTAAAAGAGCCACTTAGAACACATTAAGATATACATCAACCTGCCATGCAGATTAGAAGAGTATTGCATCTTCATGGAGTGGTATTGTTAATAGTAAGGATACTCTCCTCTCAGTTGACCAACAGCTTGTCTTCCACATCTAATTCACGGGATCTCCGATCACAAAGAATAGGTTACCACTGTGAACAACTCATATTGTGGGTCTCATACCCATCTCCCTCGATGCATTATCTATCACATTACGTGATAGACCCTTAGTAAAAGGATCTGCCAGATTTTTAGACGTTTGGATATAATCCAATGCAATAACTCCGGAGTTTCTCATTTTCCTGACAGACTTTAACCTTCTCTGAACGTGTCTTGATGACTTCATGTTATCCTTTGAGCTGCTCACTTTCGTGATCACAGTTTGATTGTCGCAGTTCATAAGGATACCCGGTACAGGTTTCTCAACAACCGGCAAGTCATTCAAGAGCCGGCGAAGCCAATCTGCTTCGACCGTAGCTGTATCTAGTGCTGTGAGTTCTGCTTCCATTGTTGACCTCGTTAAGATGGTCTGCTTGCAAGACTTCCAAGAAACAGCGCCACCTCCATGAGTGAATACATACCCGCTCGTGGCCTTTATCTCATCAGCATCTGAGATCCAGTTTGAGTCACTATACCCTTCAAGCACCTTTGGGTGCCCAGTGTAGTGAATTCCATAATTCGCAGTGCCTTTCAAATAACGCAAAACTCTTCTAGAGCTTTCCAATGCACATCTCCTGGTTTTGAGACAAACCGACTCAGTTTGCTAACAGCAAAAGAGATGTCAGGTCTTGTAGCACTGGCTAAGTACATAAGCGAGCCAATAATCTGAGAATATTTTAATTGATCTCTAGCAATTCTTCGATTCTTTCGAAGTAACACGCTCGCATCATATGGTGTTGGAGAGGGCTTGCAGTCACTATAGCCAAAGCGACTCAAGATCTTTTCCACATAGTGAGATTGAAGCAATGTAATCCCACCATCATCGTCTCTCAACAACTTGATGTTCAGAATGACATCAGCCACTCCTAAATCCTTCATCTCAAAGCAACGAGATAGGAAATCCTTGACCTCCTTAATAACATTCAGATTTGTTCCGAAAATCAGTATGTCATCAACATACAAGCAAAGGATAACTCCCTCGCCCCCACCATGGCGATAGTACACACATTTGTCAGCTTCGTTTACAACAAAGCCTGCAACTGTTAAAGTTCTTTCAAACTTCTCATGCCACTGTTTGGGTGCTTGCTTAAGTCCGTACAAAGACTTCAGCAACTTGCACACTTTCCCTTCCTGACCATCTATTACAAACCCATCTGGTTGTTCCATATAAATTTCCTCGTCCAACTCTCCATTTAGGAAAGCAGTCTTAACATCCATTTGATGAACGAGAAGACCATGTGAGGCAGCTAGTGAAAGTAGAACTCGAATAGTGGTCAGTCGAGCCACAGGTGAGTAAGTATCAAAGAAGTCTTCACCTTCCTTTTGGGTATAACCCTTAGCCACGAGCCGAGCCTTGTACTTTTCAATAGTACCATCAGGCCTAAGCTTCTTCTTGAATACCCATTTGCATCCTATAGGTTTGCACCCATAAGGACGATCAGTTATCTCCCAAGTTTCATTCGCCAAGATGGAATCCATCTCGCTACGAACCGCTTCCTTCCAGTAGTCAGCATCTTCAGATGCATAGGCCTCTGAAATAGAACTGGGAGTGTCATCTATGAGATACACAAGAAAATCATCACCAAAGGACTTTGCAGTCCTCTGTCTCTTGCTCCTAGTAGGAACTTCATTGTTTTCCTCCACAGGACTTTCAAAGTGTTCCATCGAAATGGCAGGTTTGGTAATTGTAACTGGTTCCTGATTCGATGAACTAGGCATCTCCTGATTAGATGAGGTAGCCATATCCTTCATGGGAAAGATATCTTCAAAGAAAGTCGCATCATTCGACTCCATGATCGTACCGACATGCATGTCAGGTACCTCAGATTTTACAACCAAGAATCTATAGCCAATGCTATGAAAAGCATATCCCAGGAAAACACAATCCACAGTCTTTGGTCCAAGCTTCCGCTTCTTTGGAATTGGAACATTGACTTTCGCCAAACAACCCCATGTTCGCAGATAAGAGAGTTTTAACCTTTTCTTCTCCCATTCCTCGAATGGAGTTATCTCTTTGTTCTTTGTGGGGACTCGGTTTAGGACATGACATGCTGTCAATATCGCCTCCCCCCACCATGCCTTAGAGAGACCCGATGTGTCTAACATGGCGTTAACCAAATCAGTTAGAGTACGGTTCTTTCTTTCGGCCACCCCATTTGACTGAGGTGAGTAGGGAGGCGTCCTCTCATGGATTATACCATGTTCCGCACAAAAAGCATCAAATTCATTGGAAAAATACTCTCCACCACGGTCGGACCTAAGCCTCTTGATTTTTCGATCAAGTTGGTTTTCCACTTCAGCTTTATAGATCTTGAAAAAGTTCAAAGCCTCATCCTTAGATTTCAGAAGATACACACGGCAGTATCTAGTGGAGTCATCAATTAACGTCATGAAATATTTCTTTCCACCTTTTGTCAAAACACCATTCATTTCACATAGATCTGAATGTATGAGCTCTAGTGGTGCAAGATTTCTCGTTTCCGCAGTCGTGTGAGACTTACGAGGTTGCTTAGCTTGCACACACACTTGACACTTAGATCCCTTGACAGTGGTGAAACTAGGGATTAAGTTCAACTTCGCTAGTCGCGACATGCAACCAAAGTTAACATGACAAAGACGTGAATGCCACACATTTGATTCACTATTGTTGCAAATATGATTAACAACTTTATTGCAAACGTCTGATAAGGATAAACGAAACAGGCCTCCTGACTCATAACCTTTACCAACAAAGGTTCCATACTTGGATATTACAAATTTATTCGACTCAAAGACAAGCTTGTAGCCATCTCTACACAGAAGAGATCCGCTAACAAGATTTTTATTGACGGAGGGGACATAATGCACGTTCTTCAGCCGCACGATCTTCCCCGAAGTAAACTTCAGATCGACCGTGCCAACACCACGAACAGAAGCACTTGAACCGTTGCCCATCAGCACGGTTGAAGTCCCTGCGGTCTGATAAGACGAAAACATGGAAATATCACCGCATACATGCACATTAGCACCCGTGTCAATCAACCAATCAGGAGAATGACATACTGAAAGAATAGTGGGAAATATACCATACCCAGCATCCTTCATGTCAGTGTCTCCAATGACAACATTAGCGGTCTTGCCGCCTTTCCCAGGATGACGCTTGTCATAGCGATTAGGGCAACTAGGAGCCCAATGATCAGGATCCCCACACACATGACAAGCACCTTTCTTCTTGTCATTCTTCTTCTTGAAGTTCGTGTGTTGCACAGCCTTGTTCTTCCCATCAAACTTTGCTTTACCATCAAACTTGCCCTTGTTCTTGAACTTGTGGGGCTGGAAGTTCTTCTTCTGTACCAGATTGGCACTAGATCCTCCCTCAATACCTCGAGCACGTGTGTCCTTTGCTCTCGCCTTTTCTTCCACATCAAGAGTACCAATGAGATCCGGACGGAAAACTCCTGCCTCTTATGCTTCAGTAAGGTAGCAAAGTTCCTCCATGAAGGAGGAAGCTTAGTGATAATACCTCCGGCAACAAACTTGTCCGGTAGCATACAACCGAAGTGCTCAAGTTCTCTAGCAAATGACTGTATCTCATGAGCTTGCTCAACCACGGAGCGCTCTTCAGTCATCCTGTAATCATAGAATTGCTCCATGATGTACAGCTCAGTGCCAGCATCCGAGACCCCAAACTTGGCCTCGAGTGCATCCCACATATCTTTTCCATTATCAATTGACGCATAAGCATCAACTATGTTCTCACCAAGAACACTCAAGAGAGCAGCCTTAAACAGAGTATCCATTTTCTGAAAGGCTTGTGCCTGTTGAGCATCAAGCTCTCCTTCAGGTTTGCCAAGAGTGGCGTCATAGCAACTCATGGTTTGAAACCATAAGACTGCTCTCACGCGCCACCTCTTATAGTGGATACCCTCAAACATAGGAGGTCTCATGGAAGCAGCAAAACCACTCGGGGTAAATTGCCTATAATAAGGTCTTTGGATTGTTGGAAATATGAGCAATTTACCAAATGATTTTATTAACAGAAATACTAGATAAAGCATGACTAATATAGCCGCGATAAAGCAAGTCATGCAACCTGACGGAAAGAAAGTAAATAGCATCTGCATATATGAACTTGAACTAAACACATCTAGAACAGACACTAGATGAGGTTGCATATATGAAGTAGAACCTATCATATGCAGGGCAGAAACTAGAGCAAAGAACTGTGTCATGACATCTAACAGAAAGAGCAAGAACACGTACGGGACAGCAGCAGCAGAAGCACTGGACTTGGGGTCGACATCCTCTCCAGCCATGTCATTGCTGAGGTAGTCGACGTCGGGGAAGAAGTCGTCGTCGGGGAAGTAGTCGTCGGAGTCCGTGATCAAGAAGCCAGTAGTCGCGCAGAGCGCTCCCCAAAAACCTTATCACCCTTCTCCCGTATAGGACTCAAAAGGTGCGGTTCCGGAGGCCTACTGTCCCGACCTGCGGTGCACGCCGCAAGCCGGGATGGGGAAGAACGTAGCAGTAGCGCAGTGCTCGGAACTTTGTGGCGAGAGGAAGAGGAGCTTCTGGTGTGTCTCTTTGGAGAGGAGCGACCTCTCTTATATAGGCACAGGAGAAGGACGCGAACAGGCTGCGGCGAGAGGTGAAGCAACGGAGGGAGACAAAACGAACAAGCAGCGGCCAAAGAGGCGCGCCGTTCGAATTCAGTGTCCACTGCAGAAAACGTTTCAGCTCTCGCGTGACCTTTCGTATACCCGTCGTGTGTGGCAAAAATTTAGACATCGGCTCGGCTCATTCCCGCAACCCGCGGCGCGTTGTGATGAGGCGTGGCGTGGCGAGGCGGGCGGCAGAGGAGGAGCGTTCGTGGATGTCCCTCTTGTTCTCATGCTCATACAAGTGGGGAAAGAACCTCCCTTATAAAGAGGTCCAACTCCCTCTAAACTAGCAATGTGGGACTAAACTTTTGTTCCACCTCTTGCCTTGCACGAATGGGCTGCGTGGGCCTCTAGGATTTATTAGGAATTTCTGAAACTGCTATTAGGCTAGGCCCAAAATAGACACAATTCCAGCACATTACAGTACCTTGAAGTGGTCTTTTGTTTTCTTTCGCTAACGGAGCTCACGAGATTTGATGTTGAGTTTTGTGTTGTCAAGTTTTCAAGTTATGGGTGAAAGATTTGATGGATTATGGAACAAGGAGTGGCAAGAGCCTAAGCTTGGGGATGCCCATGGCACCCCCAAGATAATCTAAGGACACCAAAAAGTCAAAGCTTGGGGATGCCCCGGAAGGCATCCCCTCTTTCGTCTACTTCCATCGGTAACTTTACTTGGAGCTATATTTTTATTCACCACATGATATGTGTTTTGCTTGGAGCGTCTTGTATTATTTGAGTCTTTGCTTTTTAGTTTACCACAATCATCCTTGTTGTACACACCTTTTGAGAGAGACACACTTGATTTGGAAATTAATAGAATACTCTTTGTGCTTCACTTATATCTTTTGAGTTATATAGTTTTGCTCTAGTACTTCACATATATCTTTTAGAGCGCGGTGATGGATTTGTTTTATAGAAACTATTGATCTCTCATGCTTCACTTAGATTATTTTGAGAGTTTTAAATAGCATGGTAATTTGCTTAAATGATCCTAATATGCTAGGTATTCAAGATTAGTAAAAACTTTCTTATGAGTGTTTTGAATACTAAGAGAAGTTTGATGCTTGATGATTGTTTTGAGACATGGAGGTAATAATATCAAAGTCGTGCTAGTTGAGTAGTTGTGAATTTGAGAAATGCTTGTGTTGAAGTTTGCAAGTCCCGTAGCATGCACGTATGGTAAACGTTGTGTAACAAATTTGAAACATGAGGTGATCTTTGATTGTCCTCCTTATGAGTGGCAGTCGGGGACGAGCGATGGTCTTCCTACCAATCTATCCCCCTAGGAGCATGCGCGTAGTGCTTGGTTTTTGATGACTTGTAGATTTTTGCAATAAGTATGTGAGTTCTTTATGACTAGTGTTGAGTCCATGGATTATACGCACTCTCACCCTTACATCATTGCTAGCCTCTTCGGTACCGTGCATTGCCCTTTCTCACATTGAGAGTTGGTGCAAACTTCGCCGGTGCATCCAAACCCGGTGATATGACACGCTCTTTCACACATAAACCTCCTTATATCTTCCTCAAAACAGCCACCATACCTACCTATTATGGCATTTCCATAGCCATTCCGAGATATATTGCCATGCAACTTTCCACCATTCCGTTTATCATGACACGTTCATCATTGTCATATTGCTTAGCATGATCATGTAGTTGACATAGTATTTGTGGCAAAGCCACCGTTCATAATTCTTTCATACATGTCACGCTTGGTTCATTGCATATCCCGGTACACCGCCGGAGGCATTCATATAGAGTCATACTTTGTTCTAGTATCGAGTTGTAATCATTGAGTTGTAAATAAATAGAAGTGTGATGATCATCATTTTCTAGAGCATTGTCCCAAGTGAGGAATAAAAAAAGAGAGAAAAAGGCCATAAAAAAAGAGAAGGCCCAAAAAAATGAGAGAAAAAGAGAGAAGGGACAATGTTACTATCCTTTATCACACTTGTGCTTCAAAGTAGCACCATAATCTTCATGATAGAGAGTCTCTCGTTTTGTCACTTTCATATACTAGTGGGAATTTTTCATATAGAACTTGGCATGTATATTCCAACAATGGGCCTCCTCAAGTGCCCTAGGTCTTCGTGAGCAAGCAAGTTGGATGCACACCCACTTAGTTTCTTTTGTTGGGCTTTCATACATTTATAGCTCTAGTGCATCCGTTGCATGGCAATCCCTACTCCTTGCATTAACATCAATCGATGGGCATCTCCATAGCTCATTGATTAGCCTCGTTGATGTGAGACTTTCTCCTTTTTTGTCTTCTCCACATAACCCCCATCATCATATTCTATTCCACACATAGTGTTATGTCCATGGCTCGCGCTGATGTATTGCGTGAAAGTTTATAGGTTTCAGATTACTTATGAAACAATTGCTTGGCTTGTCATCGGGGTTGTGCATGATGAGAGCATTCTTGTGTGACGAAAATGGAGCATGACTAAACTATATGATTTTGTAGGGATGAACTTTCTTTGGCCATGTTATTTTGAGAGGACATAATTGCTTAGTTAGTATGCTTGAAGTATTATTATTTTTATGTCAATATGAACTTTTATCTTGAATCTTTCGGATCTGAATATTCATACCACAATTAAGAAGAATTACATTGAAATTATGCCTAGTAGCACTCCGCATCAAAAATTATGTTTTTATCATTTACCTACTCGAGGACGAGCAGGAATTAAGCTTGGGGATGCTTGATACGTCTCCAACGTATCTATAATTTTTGATTGCTCCATGATATATTATCTACTGTTTTGGACATTATTGGGCTTTATTATTCACTTTTATATTATTTTTGGGACTAACCTATTAACCGGAGGCCCAGCCCACAATTGCTGTATTTTGCCTATTTCAGAGTTTCGCAGAAAAAGAATATCAAACGGAGTCCAAACGGAATGAAACCTTCGGGAACGTGATTTTTGGAACGAACAAGATCCAGGAGATGTGGACCCTACGTCAAGAAACAAAAGAGGAGGCCACGAGGTAGGGGGCGTGCCTACCCCCCAGGGCACGCCCTCCACCCTCGTGGGCCCCCTGTTGCTCCACCGACGTACTCCTTCCTCCTATATATACCTACGTACCCCCAGACGATCAGATACGGAGCCAAAAAACCTAATTCCACCACCGCAAACTTTTGTACCCATGAGATCCCATCTAGGGGCCTGTTCCGGAGCTTCGCCGGAGGGGGCATCCATCACGGAGGGCTTCTACATCAACACCATAGGCTCTCCGATGAAGTGTGAGTAGTTTACCTTAGACCTTCGGGTCGATAGTTATTAGCTAGATGGCTTCCTTTCTATTTTTGGATCTCAATACAATGTTCTCCCCCTCTCTCGTGGAGATCTATTCGATGTAATCTTCTTTTGCGGTGTGTTTGTTGAGACCGATGAATTGTGGGTTTATGATAAAGTTTATCTATGAACAATATTTGAATCTTCTCTGAATTCTTTTATGTGTGATTGGTTATCTTTGCAAGTCTCTTCGAATTATCAGTTTGGTTTGGCCTACTAGATTGATCTTTCTTGCAATGGGAGAAGTGCTTAGCTTTGGGTTCAATCTTGCGTTGTCCTTTCCCAGTGACAGTAGGGGCAGCAAGGCACGTATTGTATTGTTGCCATCGAGGATAACAAGATGGGTTTTTTTTTATCATATTGCATGAATTTATCCCTCTACATCATGTCATCTTGCTTAAGGCGTTACTCTGTTTTCATGAACTTAATACTCTAGATGCATGCTGGATAGCGGTCGATGAGTGGAGTAATAGTAGTAGATGCAGGCAGGAGTCGGTCTACTTGTCTCGGACGTGATGCCTATATACATGATCATACCTAGATATTCTCATAACTATGCTCAATTCTGTCAATTGCTCAACAGTAATTCGTTCACCCACCGTAAAATACTTATGCTCTTGAGAGAAGCCACTAGTGAAACCTATGGCCCCCGGGTCTATCTTCATCATATTAATCTTCCAACACTTAGTTATTTCCTTTGCTTTTATTTTACTTTGCATCTTTATCACAAAAATACCAAAAATATTATCCTATCATATCTATCAGATCTCACTCTCGTAAGTGACCGTGAAGGGATTGACAACCCCTTATCGCGTTGGTTGCGAGGATTTATTTGTTTTGTGTAGGTCCGAGGGACTCGCGCGTAGCCTCCTACTGGATTGATACCTTGGTTCTCAAAACTGAGGGAAATACTTACGCTACTTTGCTCCATCACCCTTTCCTCTTCAAGGGAAAACCAACGCAGTGCTCAAGAGGTAGCAATCCCTTTCGACAGCACATGCAGTTCCGGTTGTAATTTTATTTTTATGCACAAAATGCACGTTAATCTCAAAAATTGTCTTAAATATAGCTAACGATACCTGAAATGCACCAGAAAATCAAACCCGTCGTATAATGGTGATTGCGTACCGTGGAAATTTTTACGAGGCCAAATGATGAAGTTACCGGCCACAGGAGTTTGAATTGACACGTCTCCTTTTGGAAAACCATGATCCTTCATGTGAGATGCTCCAGTTTGGAAGGACCGGTCATCAAAACTTGTGCCAAACTTTACCAATTTTTTCCACGGGGTCGTGAGAGCACGCCACAGGCACACATCAATTTTGATGATGTCCGAACTCCATCTGAATTTTCTGTAATTAAAATACCAACTAGGCCTACGCCAGTGGCCGCACCTCGCGGCCGAAATGTTTGAAACTTCTCCCCGCTTCTCAAACAAATGGATGAAAACTCACAAAGCGACGTACAAATGGTCTGTACACCTTTGCTAGGCTGATAGTAAGGGGGTATCATAGCTAGTATCATGCATGACAACTTGGCAATTTTGATGAGCTGTCATAGAATTAATTAAATGAAGAAAGAGAGGGTTAAGTATCCTATCATGAAACCATATCATAATAAATGTTATGCTACTATGTGTCATGCATGACAATATAAATAAAGTACTACTTATGATACTAGCTAGCTACTCTATGATAGTATGCATTAGAGCAAGTAGGTACACAATAGAGTGACATAAGACTAGCGACAATGGGTAGTAACATAGAATGTTACTAGTCTATGTTACTACCTATATAGTGGGGAGTAACATATGTGTAGTAACATGCAACACTTCATTTATTAGGCTATAGACTCATCTTGCCTTGAGATGTCTGATGTTACTCAGACTAGCCACAATGAGTAGTAACATAGACTAGTAACATGCCCATGTGTTACTAGTCTATGTTACTACCTCTATAGTGCGGAGTAACATATATGTGTGGTAACATGCAACACTTCATTTATTAGGCTATAGACACATCTTGCCTTGATATGTACATGTGATGTTACTCGTACTACTAGTAACTAGCTATGTTACTACTTTCCTCTCTATCTTCATTTATTGCTTGCCACATCATCTACTTAATTTATCTAGATATGTGTGATGTTACTACCTATGTTACTCCCATTGTGGGTAGTCTCATACTATAGTAAGACTATACCCACAGTGGGAGTAACATAGGTACGTAGTAACATCACACATATCCACTTTCCTCCATTTCTTCATTTATTACTTGCCACATCATCTATTTTATCTAGATATGTGTGATGTTACTACCTATGTTACTCCCACTGTGGGTAGTCTGGCTATAAGGAATAGAATAATATATATGTGCTTATTAGTTGGAGGAAAGAGAAGAGAAGCGGGCTCTTGGTTAGTAGAGCCAGCTGCAACATGAGACCCAAGACACTTTGTGAGGATGTAAGGTGGGCCAACTATTGATAAACTAGTACGTATATAAAACTTATTATTGTACATGCCCGCTAAGAGGTTGGTTGTATATGACATGGCAACTTCTTATAGCCGACCCTTGGCTGTATTATTAACCATGCTCCTAGTGAGGTAGCTAGTATATCATAGACGACTAGCTAGTATCAGACTAGCTACAGTGGGAGTAACTTCAGCAGTAACACCGACTCCAACTCAGCAAACTTGCTTATGTGGCAATAAGTTAATGAGGAGAGAGATAGTTTCAGTAACATAGCTAGTTACTGTAGCATCACATGTCCCAATGCAATATGAGTCTGTAACCTAAGAAATGAAGCTTTGCATGACACTACACTTATGTTACTACCCACTATGAAGGTAGTAACATATATAGTCTAGGGATATGTGTATGTTACTAGTGTACTACTCTCCATTGTGTCTAGTCTCATACTCCCTCCTTTTCGGTTTAGGCTGGTTGTAATGGTATTATCATAAGCGGTATCATGCATGCCAACTAGACTTTCTAGATGATGTGGCACACAAGAGAGGATGTGGTATCATATCATGATATCGTGTCATATTAAATGTTGTACTACTACTTTGTGTGATGCATGACAATTAGTAAGGCAACCTAAGATGTTAACTTATGATACTATGCATTACGGAAGTAGTATCCTAGGTACACTATCATATATATGCATGATACTACTAGTATATATAATACTCCCCACTACAACCAGCCTTATAGGGCTCAATTGAAAAATCTCACCAACCAAGGTAGATGGTGAGTGGTGGAATACTTTTTGTAGTTTGCATAAACACCCAATTAATGCTTTTGTTTTCCTCAAAAATTTATGTTTTCCAATGTATTAATTGCAATACATGCATGCATATATAAGGTACATGCATTGGTCAACTTTCTCTTAATACTTGCATGCAATGATTTAATGCACCTTGGAATCTGGACATGTGATGGGGAACAACCAAATTGAGCCTTATAAAATGGAAAAACTAAAATTTTGAGATAAGCCTATAAACCGGAAAGGAGGGAGTATATATGCATGATACTAGTATATGATCGGCAATACCTCCGTAATGCGCGCATGCATAGTATCATAAGTTAGTATCTTAGGTTCCTTATTAATTACCATGCATGACACAAAGTAGTACAACATTTAATATGATACGGTACCATGATATGATACCACACACCCTCTCTTTCATCATTTAACTGTGTGCCACATCATCCAAAGAGTCTAGTTGGCATGCATCATACTGCTTGATACTCCCATATTACGACCAGCCTTATTACGGTGGCCATAGTGGGGGTATCATAGCCGGTATCATGCACCCGGGAATAGAAAATATGATGATGTGGCAAAGAAGCGGTAACATGGGTAGATACCATAACATATATATATATATAATAAATGTTATACTACCATGTGTCATCATGGCCATAAATACGGTCATCTATGATATATACTCCCTCCGTAAACTAATATAAGAGCGTTTAGGTCACTATTTAGTAATCTAAACGCTCTTATATTAGTTTTAGTTTACAGAGGGAGCTAGTACTAATCTATGATACTATGTATGCACTATGAAGGTACGTACGTAGTATCATACACTAGTATCATATGCATGATACTATATATATATAGTATATGATACACCCCACTATATTGAAGGAAATATGCCCTATAGGCAATAATAAAGTTATTATTTATTTCCTTATATCATGATAAATTTTTATTATTCATGCTAGAATTGTATTAACCGGAAACATGATACATGTGTGAATACATAGACAAACAGAGTGTCACTAGTATGCCTCTACTTGACTAGCTCGTTAATCAAAGATGGTTATGTTTCCTAGCCATAGACATGAGTTGTCATTTGATTAACGGGATCATATCATTAGGAGAATGACGTGATTGACTTGACCCATTCCGTTAGCTTAGCACTCGATCGTTTAGTATGTTGCTATTGCTTTCTTCATGACTTATACATGTTCCTATGACTATGAGATTATGCAACTCCCGTTTACCGGAGGAACACTTTGTGTGCTACCAAACGTCACAACGTAACTGGGTGATTATAAAGGTGCTCTAAAAGTGTCTCCGAAGGTACTTGTTGGGTTGGTGTATTTCGAGATTAGGATTTGTCACTCCGATTGTCGGAGAGGTATCTCTGGGCCCACTCGGTAATGCACATCACTATAAGCCTTGCAAGCATTGCAACTAATGAGCTAGTTGCGGGATGATGTATTACGGAACGAGTAAAGAGACTTGCCGGTAACGAGATTGAACTAGGTATTGAGATACCGACGATCGAATCTCGGGCAAGTAACATACCGATGACAAAGGGAACAACGTATGTTGTTATGCGGTCTGACCGATAAAGATCTTCGTAGAATATGTGGGAGCCAATATGAGCATCCAGGTTCCGCTATTGGTTATTGACCGGAGAGGTGTCTCGGTCATGTCTACATAGTTCTCGAACCCGTAGGGTCCGCACGCTTAACGTTACGATGACGGTTATATTATGAGTTTATGTCTTTTGATGTACCGAAGGAGTTCGGAGTCCCGGATGAGATCGGGGACATGACGAGGAGTCTCGAAATGGCCGAGACGTAAAGATCGATATATCGGACGACTATATTCGGACATCGGAAAGGTTCCGAGTGATTCGGCTATTTTTCGGAGTACCGGAGAGTTACGGGAATTCTTATTGGGCCTTAATGGGCCATACGGGAAAGGAGAGAAAAGCCCCAAAGGGTGGCCGCACCCCTCCCCATGGACCAGTCCGAATTGGACTAGGGAAGGGGGGCGCCCCCTTCCTTCTTTCTCCTTCTCCCTTCCCTTTTCCTATTCCAACAAGGAAAGGAGGAGTCCTACTCCCGGTGGGAGTAGGACTCCCCCCTTGGCGCGCCCTTCTCCTTGGCCGGCGACCAGACCTCAAATGGTCTGTGCTGCTGTGCAGCAGTGTCATCCCTGGATCAGTAATGCTGACACGCACAGTACAAACGGAGGATTTATAACAGAGTAGCAATCACACACTTATTACATCGAATATCTCCAAAGAGAATAAGTATGATAAATACGGCTTAAGGCCATCTAAAAACGATAACAGCGGAAGACTTGGAAGATAAGTGAGTCCATCAACTCCAACGGCATCACTGAGTATAAGACCACGACCTAAGGCACCTTACTCGTCATCTGAAAAGTCTGCAACATGAAACGTTGCAGCCCGAAAACGGGTCAGCACATGGAATATGCTGGCAAAATAACACATAGAGAATAATGAACATAATAATGCTATACTACATGCATATATGGCTGGTGGAAAGCTCTATGGTTAAAGTTTTTGCGGAAAGCCAATTTTTCCCTACTGCAAAGGAATAAATTTTATTTAACTATCATGGTGGTTGTTAACATTGAGATGGTTGACAGCATCTCAATCCCAATTAAAAGTCATCATTAACCCAACAAAATTAATTAAAAGTAACATGGTGATGAGATTCAAATGATTATCCAGGTACTAGATACTCAAATTGTCCATAACCGGGGACACGGCTAACCATGATTAGTTTGTACACTCTGCAGAGGTTTGTGCACTTTTCCCCACAAGACTCGATCGCCTCCGCTTGATTCTTGCACTACATGATGTTTGAGAAACGGATGACCGAGACACAGTCTTTCAGAAACAATCACTCTTTACTCCGGATGGACAGTTACACCTACTTTCCCCTACATCTGCTAGCCCACCTCTTCAAGAGATCATGTAACCTACTCAACTATGCTAGCCATAATAGCTTGGCTGCACACGGAAGTTTCTAGCATGAATAATCTTATGATCCCTTTGAGCCTGGGTGGCGGTCCTTATAGAAACAGACAACACTGGGTTCTCCAGGTGCCTCAATCCACCCAGATGTGAGTTTTAGTTGCCACCTTAAGTAAACCATTATTAACAATCTCACATCTGTCGTGAATGTCTCTCAAACCCAATCCACGTCTACGAGCATAGCATGGCAATATAATAGCAACGTAGAAGTAACTCCCAAGGCTTTAATAAAAGAACAGGTAATAGGTACTACCTCAACTACTTCCCAATACCCACAACTTAATTAGATCCTAACCATGCAATGTTTGAGGAATAGATCTAATGCAATAAAAACTGGGTATGGAAGGTATGATCAAAGTGTTACTTGCCTTGCTGATGATCCGCGAAACCTAGCGATTCGAAGTAACAAGCGGCACACTCCGGGTACTCTATCGCAAACAAACAAGAAAACAATAAGTACTTATCTAAAGCACAGGTAAAACTCGAATGAAAGATCCAACCAGAAAGTTCAACTTAAGAACTCCGGTTTGCAAAAAGAATCAACTCGAACGAAGCAACGAAAGTCAAACGGCGAAAGAAACAAGCTTCGTTTACTAATCTGGATCTAGGTCAAATTTTACAGTAGCAAAAACTTGTTTGAGTAGGTTAAACAGAAAGAGAATTTCGAGACGAAACTCTAGGCGCTTGAACCGCCTGATTCCGATAAACGAGCGAAAAGTTAAACAGAAATGAAGATCCGATCAGAAATCGAGATCTGAGATAATCGCGGAAAATCCGACGAAAAAGAAAAACTGACGAACGGTTAAAGAACGGACGTTCGTTAACAGAGAAAATCCGACGAACGCGTTCGTTAAAACGAACGGGTCGGTGAACGTTCACAAAATAACAAAACCGAAGAAATAAACCGATCTAGGGTTTTTTTAAAAAATAAAAATAAACCGGCAAACGACGTCGAGGTGTACCTCGTCGGGGCGGGGCTCCGGCGGGGCTCGGGGGCTCCGGCGGGGCTCGGGGGCTCCGGCGAGGGCGGCGGGGTGTGGCGGGGCTC